>NW_026555335.1:2512648-2698315 GCF_029017545.1 Prosopis cineraria
CTGTTTTCCTTTCATGCTGAAGTTAATGGTAGTTTGTGTAACACCCTCAAATTTACAGACTGATTTTTCGCAAATTATTAATTCAACAAATCCTTTTTTTTTACTTTCTTTTTTTTTTCATTGAAACCTTATCATGGTAGAAAATTTTCTTACCATGATACATCCAAGACAATATACCACAGGTCTTAAAATATCTCAAAAAGGCAATTAAAACCATGAGGGACAGACATAATCCTCATGGTCATATAAATACTTTTAATAAAAAGGATTAGAGTTTACATGCTTCACAAAGAAGATATGTCTAAGTTGGCACAAGATATATTGTATAATCCAAAATAAGAGGTAACGTAAAAGATGGTGTCTCATACACCATAGTTACACCTTTGGTGCTTTCTCAGCCGGACTCGCTCCTGTAAAAATATTAACCACGAGGAATGAGACTTAAAAGTCCCAGTAACCAAAAATTAATATGTAATGATGCATGCGGATGTAACTAATCATGCGATTGCTAAGTGGGCACACAAAAACATTTAATCGAACCATATTTCCAAACAAACCGAACAAGTATTTAATTGCATGACTGCACCTTATATCCTCCTTTCACCATGCTCGGACGCCAAATCACCCAACCAAAGGTGAGTTGAACCAAGCGACACGCCACTCATTGGGTCCAATGAGGGCTTACCACGTGGTAATAATTAACCGAACAGAAATTCCCATTAACACCATACATTAAAATACCCTGACAAGTCACGCATCATTCAAATATCCAAATAGAAATATATCCGAACAATAATATCTCATCATGATAAACAAAAATAAATTTTTAACCCACTTGGCAATAATTTCAAACAAGAATATATATACAGTATTTATTTTCATTAATTCATAATTTTTCCAAACAATAAAACAACACATAACCATTCACAAGCACACCCATCACAACACATTAATAATGGTTACCTTGTGTCTTGAATAACAAGTTCCCCTTCACAACTCCTTTTTCACCACTATCTTTGTCAATATAATCTACATAATTATTTCACAATACTATATATTAATTTTACATTAAAATAAATAACTCTAATTTAAATAGTTAGAAAGTCTTAGATCTATAATCCATATTAACACTAATTTAAGATTTATGCCTCATTTAACTTCCCAAATTCTTTTCTAAAATTCTCGTACCCTAATAAACTATTTTTTTTATCCTCAAATCATTTCTAGTATCACAATTTCATCCTTCTATATTCTAAAAATTCGTCCAAAAATAAATTAAAAATTTTAAAATTATCCTGAAGCCTCAAATCACCTTTCTATAACCTCAAAAATACCTATTCATACTTAAATAAATATTTAATAATCATAGGTTTATCCCTACATCTCAGATTCCACATAAATTCAACCATATAGATCTAGATTTTAACTCAAAAATTCTTAAACATGAGTTTCAATCCTCAAGAAAATATTCTATAATATTTATTATATCCCTAAGAGTTTTAACCTATATTTTTAATCCATCATATCATCAGATTAACTATGCTATAGAAAAATCCTAATCAAAATATTTACTCTATCCTACAAAATAATCATATCACTAGAAAGCTAATATTATTTAGAAAATAACTATAAAATTAATTTTGTAATTAAATAAATTTTTAAATGCTAATCTAAACAGGAAAGTTAGAACATACCTGAAGAAAAAGAAAATAATCCCCCCTTGCGAGAAAACGCCGAGCAACGTGAGAGGAAGAGAGAAAAATAATATAAAAATGGGATTGTGAGTCCCAAAATTATATTAAAAAAAACTATAGGTTTGAATTTAATTATTCAAACCTTTGGGCCAAAAGTTACAATTTCCTCTAAATTGCATCTTATCCTCTCATGCTTCCTAATGCACACACCCCCTCCTTTTTATACATGAAGGCACCTCTTCTCTTCCCTCATCTAACCAATGTGGGACTTAGAAACAACAACCTTCCACCCCCCTTTTTTTTGTTCCTTCTACCTTCTCTTTTTTTTAACACACACATAAAAAAAAATTATTTATGTATTATATCTTAACTAAATATTGCTTATGTGGTTTTAAATTTAAATTTTTAAATTCATAATTAAATACCTAATCATAATATTATTTCTAAATAACCTCAAATAATATAAATTCCTATTATTATCATTTTTTTTCCTCAAAACCTAAATTCCACAATTTCTTTATTATATAAAAATCAGGATGTTACAATTCTTCCCTCCTTTTAGAAATTTTGTCCTCAAAATTTAATAGATAAGCTTAGAAACTATGTACCTAAGCAAATAAATGTGGATAATCTCGCCTCATACTCTCCTCGGTCTCCCAAGTAGCATCACCTAGGGCTCCACCCTTCTAAATCACCTTCACAAGTCGGATGGTCTTATTGCGTAGTTGTTTGTCCTTAAAGTCCTCAATTCGCTCCGGTTCAGATCTAAAGGTCAAATTCTCCCTCAATTCCACTTCTTCAAGTTCAATAACATGGGAGGGATCCAGGTTGCACTTCTTTAACTGTGATACGTGGAACACATTATGGATACCTGCAATCTATGGAGGTAATGCAACTCTATATGCAGCAGATCCAATTCGCTCCAAGATCTCATATGGGCCCATAAATCTAGGTGTCAACTTTTTTGCCTTAATGGATCTACCAATGCCTGTCACTGGAGAAACCTTTAAAAATACATGATCTCCTACTTCAAACTCTAATGGTCGTCTCCTTTTATCAGCATAGCTCTTCTGTCGGCTCTGAGCTGTTAGCAATTTTTGCTTAATCATTGCAATCTTCTGGGTGGTCTGCTCTACAATTTCTGGACCAATGATACTCCTCTCACTTAATTTTGTCCAACACAAAGGCGATCTACACTTCCTTCCATACAAGGCCTCATAAGGCGCCATCCCAATACTAGAATGATAGCTGTTATTATAAGCAAATTCAGCTAATGGCAAATGATTATCCCAACTACCTGGTAGTTCAATGGCACAAGCTCTCAACATGTCCTCCAAAGTCTGGATCGTCCTCTCTGTTTGTCCATCTGTTTGGGGGTGGTATGCGGTGCTAAAACTCAGTCTGGTACCCATAGCCTTCTGTAGCGCACCCCAAAAGTTTGAAGTGAACCTTGGGTCACGATCTGACACAATTCTAGAGGGTATACCATGAAGTCTAACTATCTCCTTAATGTATATCTCAGCAAATTTCTCTAATGTAGAGGTAAACTTGATCGCCAAAAAGTGAGCCGATTTGGTGAGTCGGTCTACTATCACCCAAATAGCATCCTTACTCGAGGGTGTTCTTGGCAGTCCAGTGATGAAATCTATGGAAATATCATCCCATTTCCACTTTGGAATATCTAACGGTTGCAATGTTCCAGCTGGCTTCTGATGTTCTATCTTTATCTTCTGACACGTTAAACATCTAGAAACAAATTCAGTTACATCTTTCTTCATTCCTGGCCACCACCAACCTCGCTTCAAATCATGGTACATTTTAGTTATACCGGGATGAATTGTATATTTGCTCCTATGAGCTTCTTCTAAAAGGATATTCCTCAATCTTGGATCATTAGGTACACAAACTCTACCTTTATACCTCATCACTGTGTCCTCAGAGATGGTAAAATTTGGGGCCTTACCTACCACCATCTCCTTCCTTATATTCCTTAAGTAGTCATCACTCTGCTGTGAGACTCTGAGATCTTCCCAGAATTTGCTCTCAAAGTCTGCTACCTGGAGTGCGGCCATTTGATGTTCAATCACATCTACTGGAACATCATGAAAACTGTTCCATAAATGATATTCATGAACCATCAAATGTGCAGCATGAATAGTCTTTCTACTTAAGGCGTCAGCTACCACGTTAGCCTTACCTGGATGGTAATGTAATTCAAAGTCATAATCCTTCAGAAATTCCATCCATCGTCGCTGCCTCATATTAAGCTCTTTTTGATCAAATAAATACTTCAGGCTCTTATGGTCACTGAAGATTTGAAACTTAGATCCATACAAGTAGTGTCTCCATATCTTCAGAGCAAACACAACTGCAGCTAACTCCAAATCATGAGTAGGGTAATTTTCCTCGTGTGGTCTCAACTGTCTGGAGGAATAGGCAACCACTCGGTCATTTTGCATCAAAACACATCCTAAACCCTTTAAAGAAGCATCAGTGTACAGAGTGTACGGCACCACAGGGTCAGGAATAGTCAACACTGGAGTAGTGGTTAACCTCTTTTTCAATTCTTGAAAAGCAGCTTCACATTTGTTAGTCCAAATAAATGGGGCATCCTTCTTAGTCAGCTTAGTTAAGGGCATCGCAATTTGCGAAAATCCCTTAATAAAGCGACGATAATAACCTGCTAAACCTAAAAAGCTTCGTATCTCTATAACAGATTTTGGCTGTTCCCACTTCATCACTGCATCAATCTTGCTAGGATCCACCGCAACTCCATCTCTGGACACAACATGGCCCAAAAACTTTACTTCTTGGAGCCAAAATTCACACTTGTTTAATTTGGCATAAAGCTTATGTTCCCTCAAAACTTGCAAGACGATTCTTAAATGCTCACCATGAGCCTCCTCATCCTTTGAATAAATAAGAATGTCATCAATAAACACTACTACAAACTTATCTAAATAGGGTCGAAAGATCCTATTCATGTAATCCATGAATACCGCAGGAGCATTCGTAAGTCCAAACGGCATCACCATGAATTCATAATGCCCATATCTCGTCCGAAATGCTGTCTTAGGTATATCCTCTGCTCTCACTCTCAATTGGTGGTACCCTGACCTTAAGTCAATCTTTGAGAAAACTGCGGATCCCACAAGCTGATCCAGCAAATCATCGATTCTCGGAAGTGGATATTTGTTCTTGATGGTTACTTTGTTCAATTGTCTATAATCAATGCACAATCGGAGGCTTCCGTCCTTCTTCTTTACAAAAAGGACTGGAGATCCCCAAGGTGAAACACTCGGTCTGATGAAACCCTTCTCAAGTAGCTCTTCAATTTGCTTTTTCAGTTCCGCTAACTCTGAAGGGGACATCCGATAAGGAGCCTTAGAAATTGGCCCTGTACCGGGTACCAATTCAATTGAGAACTCTACCTCACGCTTTGGGGGTAAACCGGAGACTTCGTCTGGAAATACATCCGCAAATTCTTTGACAATTGGGATATTCTTCACGCCTTCATCAATCTCAGCTTGGATAGAGAAGAAAACCATGTAGGCCTGGCAACCCTTCTTCATACATCTATCAACTTGCGCCGCCGACAAGAAAACATGATCTTGAGTCTCGACTGGGGTCACCGACAAAGAAGATAAAGACACACTCCTCTCTCTACAATCTAGGATAGCACCATTTGCAGCCATCCAATTCATTCCCACAATTACATCCATACCTCTCAGTGGTAGGATAATTAAGTCCATAGTTGTTTTCCTATTTTTAAACTCGACCACTAGGTTAAGGCATGCCTTAGCAGTCCTCACAGATTCTCCCGCAGGAGTAGACACATTCATATCAAAAGGTAAAATACACACAGGCAAATCAAGGTTCTTTACACAAGTTTCAGAAATAAAAGAGTGTGTAGCACCCGAATCAAATAGTGCAACAATATCATGATGAAGGATTTTGATGTTACCTCTAATGGCATCTGGGGAGTTCATGGTGTCCTGAGTAAGAGCAAACACACGGCCAGAGACAGTAGGATGTTGGGAAGGGTTCTTCATATTTGAGCCCTGGTTGTCCCCACAAAACTTTGCAATGTGACCGGGTTTCCCACAAATGTAACAGACCCAGCACTGTCCGAAATGACGACGCCCGCATTTAGTGCACTGTTGAGAGCTCGCTGTACTCGGGGCAGGGGTAGATATTGTTGGGCTCCTCTGTGACCCGTGATAACTACTATGATAGCTCCTCTGTCCTTGGCCCCTTTGAAATGGACCCTTCTGCCTTCCTTGGTTCCATGAGCTACTCGAACCCTGATGGTTCTTCTTCATAATGCCTCCTGTGGGTTGGGAATAGGTTGGGGTCTACTATATGAATACCCCCTCTTCTCTCTCTCAACCTCCCTCTTACTGCGAGCTACTACTTGTAATTTTATGCATATTTCGTCATAGTCTCGGATCAATTGCTCCCTCAATTCTGGTCTAGCCTTCTCCAATAAGCGCTTGGCCTTCTATCTAGAATCATCCCTATACTACAAGTATGTGGAGTATCTAGATAACTCCTGAAACTTAGCAATGAATGTGTCCTCATATAGGTTTCCTTGCTTAAGCATGGAACTCAGCTTCTTTCTCAGACCTTAACTTTGATGGAAAGTAATGCCTGAATAATTTTTTTAAACTTCCTCAGGTGAGTGTAGAATCATCCTTGGGCCCTACTGTTTCCCACCAATCTCTTGCTCCCTTCATTAGGAATACTAATGCTACTTGTACCTTCTAATTACTGGTGCATGTGACTACTCAAAGATGGACTCGAGTCTTTTCATCTATCCTTTACCACAGATGGTTTAATTACCATCAAATGTGAGAGGGTTAAACTTCCTAACAGTTTCCCACACATCAATAATGGTCGGTGGGGTTCTCTGTTCCTCTTACCTAGTCTCCTCCCTTCTAAGCTCATAATCTCTCGGAGTGGCAGGATGTGAGGAACTGCCTTCCCTTACATGACTCTCAACATGAGCCCTATCTCCATTCTCAGCGAACTTTATCTTTTAGCTCCGTCAACTCTCGTTCATATTTTGAACCTTGTCTGTTAACGTCTTTACAAGCACTCTCAATTCCGCCAAATCAGGCTCCTCATTTGGCGGTGGAGGTGGTGGGTGCTCATGTTGGGATCCTAAGTTACTGCGAGTAACAGGCATTTTCTCTCCCCTCCTAAAGGATACAAGATATAAATAATAAAATTAGCCTAGCTATATGGCCATACAATGAGAAGCACCATAACAAATATATTGCCAACCGACTATATGCAATGCACCACACATAATAAATACATATTAAATTCACACAAGTAATAGTTTCAAACAAAATTTAAATAAGTATTACTAAAATAGAGGCTCGAAACATGATGCTCTGATACCATATGTAACACCCTCAAATTTACAAGACCGATTTTTCGCAAATTATTAATTCAACAAATCATTTTTTTTTTACTTTCTTTTTTTCATTGAAACCTTATCATGGTAGAAAAATTTCTACCATGATACATCCAGACAATATACCACAGGTCTTAAAAATAATCTCAAAAAGGCAATGAAAAACAAGGGACAGACATAATCCTCTTGGTCATATAAATACTTTTAATAAAAAGGATTAGAGTTTACATGCTCCACAAAGAAGATATGTCCTAAGTTGGCACAAGATACATTGTATAATCCAAAATAAGAGGCAACGTAAAAGATGGTGTCTCATACACCATAGTTACACCTCTGGTGCTTTCTCGGCCGGACTCGCTCCTGTAAAAATATTAACCACGGGGAATGAGACTTAAAAGTCCCAGTAACCAAAAATTAATATGTAATGATGCATGCGGATGTAACTAATCATGCGATTGCTAAGTGGGCACACAAAACATTTAACCGAACAATATTTCAAACAAACCGAACAAGTATTTAATTGCATGACTGCACCTTATATCCTCCTTTCACCATGCTCGGACGCCAAATCACCCGGCCAAAGGTGAGTTGGACCAAGCGACACGCCACTCATTGGGTCCAATGAGGGCTTACCACGTGGTAATAATTAACCGAACAGAAATTCCCATTAACACCATACATTAAAATACCCTGACAAGTCATGCATCATTCAAATATCCAAACAGAAATATATCCGAACAATAATATCTCATCATGATAAACAAAAATAATTTTTAACCCACTTGGCAATAATTTCAAACAAGTATATACAGTATTTATTTTCAATAATTCATAATTTTTCCAAACAACAAAACAACACATAACCATTCACAAACACACCCATCACAACACATTAATAATGGTTACCTTGTGTCTTGAATAACAAGTTCCCCTTCACAACTCCTTTTTCACCACACTATCTTTGTCAATATAATCTACATAATTATTTCACAATACTATATATTAATTTTACATTAAAATAAATAACTCTAATTTAATAGTTAGAAAGTCTTAGATCTATAATCCATATTAACACTAATTTAAGATTTATGCCTCATTTAACTTCCCAAATTCTTTTCTAAAATTCTCGTACCCTAATAAACTATTTTTTTTATCCTCAAATCACTTCTAGTATCACAATTTCATCCTTCTATATTCTAAAAATTCGTCCAAAAATAAATAAAAATTTAAAATTATCCTGAAGCCTCAAATCACCTTTCTATAACCTCAAAAATACCTATTCATACTTAAATAAATATTTAATAATCATAGGTTTATCCCTACATCTCAGATTCCACATAAATTCAACCATATAGATCTAGATTTTAACTCAAAAATTCTTAAACATGAGTTTCAACCTCAAGAAAATATTCTATAATATTTATTATATCCCTAAGAGTTTTAACCTATATTTTTAATCCATCATATCATCAGATTAACTATCCTATAGAAAAATCCTAATCAAAATATTTACTCTATCCTACAAAATAATCATATCACTAGAAAGCTAATATTATTTAGAAAATAACTATAAAATTAATTTTGTAATTAAATAAATTTTTAAATGCTAATCTAAACAGGAAAGTTAGAACATACCTGAAGAAAAAGAAAATAATCCCCCTTGCGAGAAAACGCCGAGCAACGTGAGAGGAAGAGAGAAAAATAATATAAAAATGGGATTGTGGTCCCAAAATTATATTAAAAAAAACTATAGGTTTGAATTTAATTATTCAAAGCTTTGGGCCAAAGTTGCAATTTCCTCTAAATTGCATCTTAGCCTCTCATGCTTCCTAATGCACACACCCCCTCCTTTTTATACATGAAGGCACCTCTTCTCTTCCCTCATCTAACCAATGTGGGACTTAGAAACAACAACCTTCCACCCCCCTTTTTTTTTTGTTCCTTCTACCTTCTCTTTTTTTTAACACACAATAAAAAAATTATTTATGTATTATATCTTAACTAAATATTGCTTATGTGATTTTAAATTTAAATTTTTAAATTTATAATTAAATACCTAACCATAATATCATTTCTAAATAACCTCAAATAATATAAATTCCTATTATTATCATTTTTTTTCCTCAAAACCTATATTCCACATTTCTTTATTATATAAAAATCAGGATGTTACAGTATGACCTCAAAAGACCTAGATATCCTCTAGAATAGTGTAGAAAGCACTTGAAGTATTTAGATCATTCTTGGGATATCCTACTCTTGTACATTCTAGAAGTCTCCTTGTAAATATCAAGATATTACTTGTAGATATTTCTATAGAAATATCTAGAGATAAAATATACACCATTAAATCAAATCAATCCCAACCATCCATTAAGGAGGTGAGAATTTTTTAGAAAAAGGGGAAGGCCTATAAATACCCCCTCGCTCCTCATTTATAACCACTCAAGCAAAGTAATAAAGCTCTCAAGTTCATTCACTCAAACTCTCTACTCTCTACTTGTGCATCTAGCTCTCCTAAGTCTCTTTGCCTACTTTGTGGGTTCGGCTGACTTAGTCACGATCAAAAGGTTGATCAAGTTAAGTTCGACATGGTTCAAGAAAAGGTAAGTTTCAAGGCCATGACATGATGCTCCTCCATTAATGATATCCTGCCTTGTGGTTCTTCATATTCATAATTTAACAAACTTCACATTTATTAAAAAAATGTTAAGTTATAATCTTAAATTTTGAAATTGCAAATACACACACACACACCACATACATATATATATATCTTTTTAATTTTCTTTATAATTAATAACTGTAATAAATTGTTGTGTAGGAAGTTAGGGATTCAAATAATAATAAATATAACAAATAATTAAGAAATATTAATTACTCCGTGTTGATCTTACATTTAGAATTAAAATTTTTTTGGAACTTCTTCTTATATCGAGAACCAGAGAAATGCACAAGCTTCTCTGCTCCCGCCACGTGTCTATCATGCTTCAATAGTTGGGCTATTCTTAGTCTATGTATCAACAAACATTTTGAAAGGAAGGCTGATATGATGCTGCTTTCAGGGAGGCTCTGTGTTGCTGTAACATTGGTTATGGCGGCTCTTGTGGCCGTTGAAGGTACTCCTCGTCGTCTTCTTTGGGATAGCGACATTGATACCGATGATTTCTTCGGATTCCTTTACCTAATGAAGCTTAACAAATCAGAATTCGAATTGGAGGTGATTACACTTGCTACTTCATTTGTTTAGAAAGCTTTGATCCATAGCACTTGCAAACCAGTTTCGCTCATTTGTCAGTGATCAAGAATTCATCAATGCTGTGCCTGCCTGAATCTGCAGGCGATCACAATCAGTGCAAATGCATGGACTAATGCAGGGCATGCTATGGATCAAGTGTATGGCCTACTTTACATGATGAGTCCCGATGATATTGCCGTTGGAGTAGGAGGCGAATGTGGCATACTTGAAAATGGTACACCATTCTACCACATGTTGGTGGCTATTTTCCAATCAAAGATCAGGTATGCACTAGTAACACTACACTATACTACTCTGGTCAAGGTGACTCATTGTCTTCCTTTAATTAATAAGCATATAATAGAAAAGTTTAGGATGTCTTTTAACAAATGAAGCAATATAGTAACTTTTTTAAAGCATGTGAATGTCTCGAACACTTCATAAATCGGAACGGAGGAAGTATACAGTATCATTTTCACTTCTATGAGTAGTAGCGATTTCATTGAGTCCTATTGTTCACGATTCGTCATGAATAATGCGACTTTTTATGTATAATGCATTTGATGCCACTCGTCTTCAAGTTATGTTGATGCAGGGATTGACAACTGGACGAAGTTGCAGATACAGGCAGGCCATTCCCATTTGCAGGAGGGCGACTTGACGTTGATGCAAATTTTGGCCCCCGCAAAGCATTCCTTCCGCATGTATTTGGTTCATTTGCAATATAAAATATTCAAATTAATTTACAACAACAACAACAACAACAACAAGCCTTTATCCCACTAGGTGGGGTCGGCTACATGGATTACAAGACGTCATTGTGCTCTATCATTTATCAAGCTTTAGAAATATTATAATTAAGAGATCACGTTCAAATTTAATTTAGAAATTAAAAAAAAATTCTGAATCATTCGTATGTCATTTAGCATAATAAGTATGCCTTCTCCATTGTGCAGATGAGCATTCCTGCGTGGCCTTGTGAATCATTACATTTGAATTTTAAATGAAGCCACTAGAGAAACTATTAAAGCATGTTAAGTCTTGATTTCTGTATATAAAAATGCATCAAACTGTAAATGACTTCATAATGATCACTGATCAATTAATTCATCTGTTTTAAAGTGATTATATAGTCTAACCACTCACACCCATTATGGTTGCTGGTTTTGACATGAATCAGGGAAGAAGGAGGTACTCTCCCCTTCAACAGCCAACTGCTCAGCAAGTGCTGATGGACAAGATATCTGCAGGTCCCATAACTGTATGCATGACAGAAACACATACAAATCTTGGGATTTTCCTTACGAGTAACCCACACCTAAAGAAGAACATAGAGCATATTTACATCATGGTGGGTGGTGTAAGGTCAAGCAACTCAACTGGTTGTTGACTTAAAAATGCTAGCTCATCCTGCGTGCCACAGCAGTGTAGTGACCGTGGGAATATATTCTCAGATTACCACACTAATCCATATGCAGGGTTCAACATTTTTGGAGACCCTTTTGCAGCACACCAGGTCAGCTGCAAAAATAATGCCCATTGATAGTCACTTGAATGTTAATCACTTTGCTATTCATCTCATCATGGTTATAATTTATTTTACTGATATGCATAAATAAATAAATATATATATATATATATATATAGGTCTATAGCTTCTTGACGAGATATATTATCTCATTTTAGGTGATTCATTCTGATATTCCTATCACTCTCGGCCCTCCTGATGCAACCAACACAATTCCCATCAATAAGGCTTTCTTTGATGAATTTGAAAAGAGCCAGGACACATATGAGGCAACAATACTGCCTCAAGTCATTGAAAATGGCTCGTGATACTTAGCTTGATGGCCATTTCTGTACGGTAAATTATTAATTGAATTTGTTCGAGCGTGTGTTTTTTCACTTGTTAACATCTGGGTAGCTGAAGTCAAATGGATTAACAATAACAATGACTTATTTGGCAGGGTTATTTTATGTGGGACCCTTTCATGAGTGGTATAGCAGTCTCAATCATGAGTAATTCCCATAACATTGATGGAGAAAATGAATTTGCTGAAATGGAGTATGTGAACATAACTGAAATTACTTCCAATGAACCTTATGGGGTATATGATGGCTCCAATCCAATTTTTGATGGCTAAAAAGTTCCTAAGTTTAATTTGAAGGTAGGTGGAATGCATAGTGGTCGTGTTCAACGAAGGCTTAGAGATCCACCGTGCTTCGTGGAGAATGGGTAGGGAAAATGCATGGTAATTACTTTTTTTGTTTGTTTATACACTGAAATCCATGTAGTCAAAGTTTGCTTCAATTTGTATATTAATATGCTGTCTTTAACAATGTGATCTATAGGATGGTTAAACAGCGGAGGTAAATGGTTCAGGCTCAGTAAGAGTGCTTCTTGCCACAAAAGCAAAGCCTAACCAAGATGCTGGAAGCCCACTTGACAGGGAATATTACATAAGCTTCCTGAACGTGAGTCGCATTTTGGTGTATTTTTCTGGTTCGACACGATTATATGAGAATAATAGGCTTCTTTATTGTGATTCATACTCCAATCTTTTCCAGGAATCTCTTAATTATCTAAATAACAAGTATTTGTCTTATTTTCTGAGGGTCCCAGGCTCTAAAGAAACAACAAAATTCTGGGCCATTCAACTTACACTACACAGTTTCCTTACTACGAAGAAGTAACTCACAAGCCTGATTTTCAACATAGAAGACCGGGGAAACCTGTTGTGTTTGACATGGACATGAGTGCAGGAGACTTTCTTGCTCTATTTTATCTTCTAAAAGTTCCTTATGAAGTTATCGACCTCAAGGTAGTTTGACCCGTCATTATTATTGCTTCTTTGAATCTTCAAAAACCTTCCCTGTCGTGTTTCAATTGGACATGAATGAATTGAAGTCATATTGCACTTGCTACTAAGAGACACCAGTTTAACCCTTTTATTACCATAGATGTTCTCTCCATGGCAAGATTCCAAGAGAAAAATTCACCTCTAAATCTGATGTGGGTTCTCTGTACCTTTTTGGTCAGGCAATTACTGTGAGCCCAAATGGATGGGCCGATGCTGCAACAATAGATGTGGTGCATGACCTACTGCACATGATGGGTCGTGATGATATCCCAGTAGGTCATGGAGATGTGTTTGCAACGGATTCAAATTCATTCTTATCAGATGTTGATGCCTGCAATTATGTTGAAGCTATTCCACAAGGGAGTGGAGGGTTCTTGGATTCTGACACTCTTTATGGTCTTTCTCGTGATCTGCCTCGTAGCCCCAGAAGGTGCTTTCAGTTACTTTCTTTAACATTATTGATTTATTATTATGCATTAGAATCATTTGAAATCATATTGGTTATGCAGAGGATGAAAAGCGCTATTACTGCTAAAGAGTTAACTGGAATCTGTCATGTAAGAAAAATGGAAGCATTTGAATTTTTCTGAACCAACAATGAACCATGACACTTCAAGATATACCTCAGGTGTACTGCAGAAAACGAAGTTTGGAGCTCCCAGGGACACTGATCATCCTGAACTTAGACAACCGCCAGCTATGGAAGTCTAGGAGTCTATATGGCCAACAATCAAACAAGGGTCTAAGATTACAGTGCTAACCAATGGACCTTTGACTAATTTGGCCAAGGTCGTATCAGAGAAAAACATCAGCTCTCTAATTCAGGTCAGTTGATTTATCCATATACTTCTCACTGTGAAATACTTGGAAATTAATTCGACAAAGATCAGCCCGTTAACAGTCCTGGTAAAGTTTTGTAGTCCTCAGTACAAAAGTATTTTATAGTGATCAAATGACAGAATGAGCTCAAAATTTTTACAGGAGGTTTATATAGGAGGGGGACATGTGAGCGAGAACGGAAAAGACAAAGGAAACCTATTTTCTGTAGCTTCAAACCAATATGCAGAGTTCAATATGTTTTTGGATCCTTTAGCTGCCAAGACAGTATTTGAGTCTGAAGTGAATATCAATCTCATTCCATTGGGTTTCCAGTGTGAAGCTAGCAGCTCGTTTTCAACCATGTTAAGATGGTTGCGTGCAGCAGAGAAAACACCTGAAGCTGTCTTTGCCAAGCGTTTGTTGTCAAGGCTATACCGCTTGAAGCCAACCCACCACAGATATCAACATATGGTAAAGAAACTTTTCAGCCATCCTTCATGTTATAGCTTAGCTCTGCAGTAAAAGTTGACAAGTACCAAGCCCAGTAGATTAAAACCAAATTCAGTATAAACAGACATTTAACTAGCTATATCAGAAGTCAATCCTGCTGCGAAGTAAGCCTAGCATGATTCATGATCAATTGGGTTTAACAATCTTTTGTAGATTTAGTCCACCTAAAAATTTTCTTTCATTTTTTATAGATATGCTTCTTCTTTTTTTCAAAGATTCTTAGATTGACTAAATCAGTCATGGATAGTAGACATTTAAGCATATGAAATCCATCTGTTACTATCTTACGTGTCCATGTGTCCATTCATTGTTAGCTTTAGTTTACTCATTTTGGTGACTGGATCTACTGAAGCGTCTAACAGTTCTAATTTATTTCATAAAATTCATGACTTGGGTTTTCCCCATTCTTTGTAGAACATTAGAACCGATGTTGCAACTTGGCGAAGGATATTATCGCAATATACACCACTCCTGCAGAAGCAGTTTAACTAGAAGCATAGTGTGTTTTTCATTTAGCAGAACATTATGTTATTGTTATCATTCGTTTCTGCTATTTAATCTGTTTTTGTGCAATGAAATTCTGTAACGGGACACATTCTTGGGGGAAATTCTGGGTGCAGTTGTCTTAGCTGATGGCCGTTCCAGTGTTGATGCAAAAACTGAGATCAAGCCACTTAAAGTCATAGCTGAAGGTTTCATATCCTGTGATGGGTCAATTGTTGTAGATGATGAACAAGGAAAACCAGTCCAGATTTTAAAGCATGTAGATGCTGAGAGTTATTATAAACTGTATGCACAGAGACATGGTGATGAGAACCAGATAGCCAAGGTAGGAAGCTTCGATGAACAGAGAAGAAAATGGAGGCATCCTTATTGAGAGAAGTGACAGCTGTATATCATGTTAACAAAAATGCACCTTTAATTTTTTTAATTTTATACAAGATTCTATTTTGTTTTTTTAAGTTTATAAAATATTTTTTTAATCTTCTAACCCTATCATTAACAAAAAATACCAATTTTTAATTTTAAATATTAACAAAATATTTTAAATATTAAAATATTAAGTTTAATTTTTTAGAATAATATGATTGGTATAAAAAATTATCATCTGAGACTAACAATATTAGGTGTTAGGGTTAAGAATTGGAAATATACATTATAAAATGAGAAACTGACAAAAAAATCTAAATATGCAAGTGACAAGGAGATTTCACAAAATGATACAATTCTTTTAAAATATCCGAAAACATTTTTTGCATTAATAATTTTTGGTGAAATGATTAAAATACGTAAAAACTCTGGCTTAAAAAAAATTATCAATAATTATTTTAGCTTAAGTAATGATTTTTTTTTATAATAATTATATCGAAACAAGCAATTACAATTTTTCTATGCAAATTTTTATTTGATAAAATTCAAGTGAGATAAATATTAGTGAGTACTTTAATTTAAGCAATAATTTTTTTTTTGGCAATAACTAAAACAAAACAAACAATTATAACTTCTCTTATATAAATTTTTGCTTCACTAAAGTCAAAACGTTGTAAATACATGTAATTATTTTAGTGTAAGTAATGATTATTTTTTTCTAACAATAAATAAAATGAAACATACAATTACAACTTCCTTAATGCAAATTTTTACTTCACTGAACAAATTTAAAAGATTTTAATTAGTTGTTTCATTCTAGTAATTATAAAAAAAAATAATCATCACTTAAATTAAAATAATAATAATAAATATTTATTTTTTTGAAGGCTAGAGCTATTTTTTTAAATTTTAAACTAGGAATATTTTATTCATTTTATCAAAAAAAATTAACGTCAAAAAAGTCTTTTTCATCTTGCATGGAAATTTTTATGTCATTTTCCCTTACGAAATTAAAAAATTAAATTAAACTTTTATAAAGTTAGAATACAAAAGAATACTTTGCCGCTATTTTCTATTAACTTGTCAAGTATGCACTTTGTATGTTAGTGTTTATAAACCAGATTAATGAGTAATCAATTCTCGAGCCCCATTCTCTCTGTCCCGTAATCTGTTTGAAGAAGAGCACTTGGCTACTATTTTCTGCCAAAAAGTTATGCATCTTTTCTTCTTTATGCCAAAGTGCTGTCAATGGTGTCACTAAAATATTGTTGGAGATAGACTTTTGGAGGGTTTCTTTACTTTTTTGGAGTAAAGAATGTGAAGCCTTTTCTTTTTGTTAAAGAAGCGCGAGGATTCGACGTTGGGCAATTTTGATGATCACGCTCAATCAATAATGAAAGATTCTTTCCGTGTGTCTCTGTCATGGCCCCAGTAGCTGATTTGACACCATTGTCTGATGGAGTTTGAGCGTGATGCCGATAAAATATAAATGCGCAACAAGACAAGAATCTTCAAACATGTTATTATGTTGGTCGCAAACTGCGAAAATGCTGTTGATTATGCTGATATTAATTGAAGGTAGTCAATAAAGTTATCTAAATGACAAAATACTCCCTAGTCCCTCCGTCTCAATCTATCTACTTACAAGATTTTTTTTTTTTTGATAAAATTACACAATTGAATAAAATTTATTAAATGTAGTTTATAATCTCAATTTTCCTGTACCATTTAGAGAGGGAAAAGGAAATTTATTTAAGAAATAAAATAACGAAAGATAAATTAAAATAATTACTATTAATTAAATTTTATTTTTAAAAAAAAGTCCTATTTTTAACGATACCAAATTATCACAAAACATGTCATATAAAATGGGACCCAACGAATAATACCAAGGGTTTTGATGACAATGAAAGGGACTATGACTATCACAAAAATGCTTCTTCTTCTTCTTCTTCTTTTTTTGAGAGAATGCTTAAATCTGATCTAATTGCAATAGCAAGAATTGTACGAGCAATATTATATATATATATATATATATATATATATGTATATGTATATGTATATGACTGGATGGATGGAATCAATCCACTGCCAAACAAAAGGGGGGCCCCAGGGGCGTGGGGAGTGTGAAGACAGAAATCATGCATGGCCGAAAGATAGGATAATATGAAGCTTTTGTTTGTTTTTTATTTGCAGACAAAGGAAGGGTACAATGCAATCTCTTATCTTTCTACTGTAACTGTCAATAATTTTACTATAACTTGAATTAAAAAAAAAAGTAATTTTATACAACTTCTCTTTTTTTCATTCATTCTTAATGAGCTCGAGTTACCGCAAACAGTTTCGTACAACAAGCTCAGAAATAATCTGGAAAGAAGTCAACAATTTACATCTAAATTCATTTTCCAACAAGTTTCTCTATCTTCCGTTCACTGCAAACACTTTATTTCCTCACAAGCGTTTAAAGAAAACAATTAATTAAGCTGAACTCCTCACACGTTAGAAAGAGCCAAGAAACTAATGAAACCTTAAGTCAAGTACTATATAGTTGGTCCCTCGGGATTAATAATAATTTAATATGTTAAATTCTCATGTATGTACTTGTATAAAAATTATATTTTCAAGGGCTTTTCTCATCAAAATTTTCTTGGAAGAGTTCGCATATAAGCTGTTCAGACAAGTAGTGATTAAATTACAGGGCATGGAATCCTCTCTTCGTTGAAACTCGTACAATCACAGTTACAAGCTTTCTCTATAACTCATACAATAGAATCTTCAAAGAAGAAGAAGAAGAAAAACGAGGATCATTAAGACACTCTTACACGCTTTCTCTACAACTTCATCCACTCTTTACAAACTCAGTTCCATCAAAGGAATTGACCCGCCAGCTCCAACAATCTGTTGCTCAAGCTGCAACATAAACAATTCAAACAATAATTGTAAATTACAGCATCCCACAATATACAATACACACACTACATGTTTTCTAACCAGAGAAACAATTTCTTAAAAGTTACCCCAAGCAGAGTTTCGAGTTTAGATTTGGCAAGGCAGTACTCTTGCTTTACTTGTTGCAGGCATCCCAAGCACCTGCAAGTAAGTTTTCCATTATCATAATATTAGAATGTAAAAAAAAAAAAAAAAAATCTCACATTTAAAAGATTAGAAAATGGATCATGATATATAAAGCTTAGGAAGTATCTAATTAAATAGCTTAAGCTATTTTGGTGAATTATACTATTTTTAAGCATACTTAATATTAATATAAAAAATCTAACCTGGTATCATGAGTCATTTGATTGGGCGACCAAAAAAAAAAGGAAAAAAAATTGAAAGATGAAAAAAAAAATACAACAAGAAGTTTAAAAAGAAAAGAAAAGAGAGAAGAAGAAGAAGAAAAAGGAGAATAAATTGAATAAATCAAAGGCCTCTGAAATTAAAAAAAGTACAAGCTCAGGCAAGAAGAAGAAAAAAAAAAATAGTAGAGAGAATATTAGAATGTAAAAAGAAGTCCCACATCTAAAAGATTAAAAAATGAATCATGATATATAAAGCTTAGGAAGTATCAAATGACTTAAGCGATTTTGATGGAGTATACTATTCTTAAGCATACTTAATATTAATATAAAAAATCTAACACATAACATAATTCTTTTCAGCATGTGTTAAAAATTGGTGTTGAACAAACACTACAGTTGTATATACATAAAAACTTTCAATCTTGGCATGTCTCAATGTCTTCCTGTTTACGAGGTAAGTGCTGGTTCATTCCAAAACCTTAACTTCTCAAAACCTTTTCCGGAGTTAAAAATCAGTTAGTCAGAAGAAAAACATCTTACGCATCTACGTTCTGTTCCTCACAAAAGCTGCGGAAAGCAATGCAGGCATTCTTGACCCTTTGAGCGCCTATGCTGTGAGCCACAAACACAAATTTGTCAAAGCATAACCAAAGAAGAAGATAGCTATAGATGATCCAATTAAATGACTTTATGCATTTTTTCCTCTTTTAGCTGTTCCTAAATCAGTCCTCGTACATATGCAACTTGATTAGTCTTTGTAGGCTCATGTATAACTTCTCTTCTTTGGCAACCAACTTCTTTTTGGGTAGCCATCTAAAGGCAATCAATGATTGCACTAAAGAAACTCTTTAAATCATTGCTGTAAAGGGTTTGATAACTTTGATCCACATCCTGTGATAATTTTTTTTTTTTGGGGGGAGGGGATATTAAAATTTATACCTTGAGCTGCTACCCTTCAACTGGTGAACATGAGCATCAACTTTTTTAAAATCAATTACTTTCTGATCTCTGCATAAAAAAGAAGGGGGAAAAGGCAGAATAACATGAAAACTCTTTATTTTTCCAAGGTGTTAGCAGTAAGCAGCATTCTAATGAGAGACTTTTATTAGAGCAGGTAAAAGGTGCCAAAAAGGAATTCATTTCAAACTTAAATGAAACATCAGTACTAAATTAACTATTGTATATAACAAACGCTCACTGTTTCAGTGAGTCATAAGAACTCTTACCACATCAGGAACTGGTTCGATTAACTTCGGTTATCAAGCAAGAGAAAAATTATGGAAACTCACAGAGCATTGGTGAGATCAGTGAGAAGCCTCTCAGAATCTTCAAAGAAGAGGGACACAACTTCAACAACAAATTCAGGGTTGGCCTCGTCTTGTAGTTGCTTGAGTTGTAAGAACTGAGCATCAAGGAAGCCCTTTTCGCCCCATAAAACAGAAAATAACAAGACGCATAAGTCACAACTAAAACCAACACAGACATAACAAAAGAAGAAAACAACCCAACAAGGAGAAACAGATCCGGTCACAAACAAACAAAAAGCAAGAACCCCATGTGAGAATAATCCCAATTTTCAGAGTGCGATAGGGCAGTAATATTGATACCTCGATGAACAAGGATTTCATGCAGTCGACCCACTGTCTCTGCATCTGACCCACCTCCATGGTTTGAGTGACCCAGCCGAGAAATGGGAGTGTTGAAGTTGAGAAGTTGAAGTTGGAGGAATTATTGCTCAATCAATGGGACTTTAAATGCAGTGAAACCTTTGAAAGAGATGGATGAGAGAAGCAAAATCCAAGCTTTTTGTTGCCGCTGGGCAATGGGTGTATGGATTTGCGCTATTCTTGTTTGCGCTGTGCAGGAGAAAAGAAATAGGGACCCACCAACCTTTACCATTAATGGGAATTTGCAAGCCGCTTTGGGCAATTTAGTGCCGTCTCACGACCCCTTCCGCTCTTCTTACGAGCGTGCATAACAAATATGGGCTACCCATTTAATTATGGGAGCTTATTTTTTTTTAATTTAATCTTTTAAAATATAAATATATTCAATCTATGAAACTTGTTGCGTTTTGCTGAGTGGTTTTTATAATTAATAAAAATGTCCTATGTATCCGTTTAGACATGTTTGAATGTTTTTTTCCTCAATTGGTATCGCGGAGGCTGTTACAGTTCACAGATGATTAATTAGTCGTTAAAAAATTGTGACTTTTATGGAAGTTTGATTAAAGCATTTAATTTTTGGGGAAAAAAAAATCACATTTGCAAATTTAAGGAGTCAGTGATCATGTCAACGTTCATGCACACACTTCGGCTTGAAAAGAAATTTACCCTCTGCCGCTCTGACCCTCTCTCACATACACAGACCAAAAGACGAATTTTAATTTTAGTGGAAGAATAAAGATGCTTAATCAATTTGATACTAATGGTATGAAATTCGTTTTTAGTGTCAAAAATGTCATTCTGCCTTCTTCTAACTCAGAAAAAGTTACAGGATCATTGGTATAAATACTCGTACAAGTTTTCTGGTAAAGATAACATAGAATATGCCTTGCTTTCCAAAACATATTATATACGTGGTAAGGTCGAGAATCCAAACCTCACAAAAACACTTTATTTATTAAGTTATAATTATCAGGAGGAATAACGGCTTTATGGACCAGCTGTGGTTGTAAGTAGGGGTTAAAAGAACTATTTTCTTAATAATACCTACAACATGATAAGATCATGGAAAGGTGGGCACAGGTTCTTGTTGTGGCATCTCACCTAAAGTTGAAGGAAAAAAGAGTGGCTGTGATCCTCTCCACCTGCCCAATTTTGTACGCGCGTGTGCGTGTGAGAAAGATATGAGAGTTTGCTAAGCACAACAAGGTCATCTCCAACTTTTGTGTGATCCTCTGTCATTGGTCCCTCTGTTTCTAGGAGGATCACATTTCCACCACAAATACCACTTGGCAAAGTTGAATTAGAAGAGGGACAACATGTTCACTTTTGCTTCAGCATGCTGTTCAATTAGTACAGTCACACCATGTTCTTGTGTTCAGTTCTTCCGCAGCGTTGCCACATTGCCTTTTCTTTCTTTGGTTATATAAATCTCTCTTCAAATTCCGCATGGCTGAGGTTGCATTCTAACCTATATTTTCTATATATATATATATATTTTTTTTGAATATTATAGTAAACTTTTAATATGTACAACATAATAAATTGTATAATAAAATAAATTATTGTTTATATTTTTAAAATAAATTATAGTTTTATCATTGCTCAACAATGTTCACAAATAAAAAATATCCTTTCTTTATTTAAAGACTCAATCTGTGCTTGCTCAAGCTATCATATTTATACCATATCTGGTTCTTGCTAAAAGGATAAATCTATTTAAAAAAAAAAAGAGTAAGGAATAAATAAATTAGTAGTAAATTATGATATTGGGCGGGCCCCAATGAACTTAAAAAAATGCAAACAGCTCTACGGCCGATAATCAGATGGGCTTGGCTTTACACACACAACATTCACTAACATTGCATGACCGGTTCAGCCTCAATGGAACCGAGCTCACACATCTATTAAACGTCAAGCCCTTAGGCAAGTTATGTGAATCGAAGGCCATATTTATTTCTACTTGTGGGCATTTTCTTCGTTCAAAGAGTCAAAGCCGTCTGAACTGGTGTCTCGATTCATGTCATTCAAAAACTTGGTTGAGTTGTAATCCTCTGCGTCTAGCAGCTCTACAGAATACGTCCTCCTAAGTTTTGACTTTTGCCGCTCCATTACGAACTTCAAGCCCCCTTCGTCCCGTTTCAGAGTCTTCAATACCTGCTTATTCATCCAAATCAGCCAACAATGTACGAGGAATCATCCTTTGTATACAAGTACAACTTACCTGGCTCATGTGTGGTCGCTCAATTGAACACTGCTCTATACACAATGAAGCCGTCATTACAACAATTTTCATCTGTTCTTCATCATACGCATTGCGTAGACATGGATCCACGAGCTCTTTGATTTTATCTACAGATAGCAAAGGTTTTGCCTGCAAAAATTTGTATATTTGATATTCTCAATGTTAATAAGCCATTCCCCCAGAAAAATCTCAGCA
This sequence comes from Prosopis cineraria, assembly GCF_029017545.1. Classification (NCBI taxonomy): domain Eukaryota; kingdom Viridiplantae; phylum Streptophyta; class Magnoliopsida; order Fabales; family Fabaceae; genus Prosopis; species Prosopis cineraria. The sequence continues at coordinate 2,535,466 of NW_026555335.1, forward strand.
TTGGGCTGCACAGTAGAGGAAACTTACCCACATCACCAAACTTTTCTGAGAGCTGTCCAGAGCCTGTCGTCCTGTAATGAGCTCCAATAATAACACTCCATAAGCATACACGTCAGTCTTTTCGTCAACTATACCATGCATGAAAAATTCCGGAGGAAGATAACTGTTATAACACAAAAGGTGACGGAACCAAAAGAAAAACGGTCAAAAAATGGGTGGAAGGAAAGTTCTTTCATTTAAAACACACAGAAACTTTGTTATGCTTTTAGATGAACAAACCCAAATGTGCCTTCAATTTTATCCACGGTATGGTGAGTCCATTGGTCAGGTAACCACTTTGCAAGCCCAAAATCAGATACCTGTTGTGAGATTGAAAGTTAAGAAGTTGATAATATATGAAAACTCTCCATATATTGTTGCAAAATGAGGGCACCATAGTTAGCTGTGTGAAGCTTAAAACGTTACCTGAGGTTCAAAATCCTCTGATAGCAGAATATTAGCAGCCTTGATATCTCTGTGAATGATCCTTCTTTGACATCCCTCATGCAGATATTGAAGGCCCTCAGCAGTCCCTAAAGCAACCTTAAATCTCACGTTCCAATCCAGTCTCTCTCGGGGTCCTAATGCCATGCGAGGGAAAAGATCAATGAGTTTGATCTTCTGGAAACTCTTTAGGTTTCTTTTACACACACATACACACATTCAAACTTTTCAACATGGAAAACAGACCATAAAGAATGCCTGCTAGGCTGCCATGTGGAGACAACTGAAGAACAAGAAACATTCCCCCTTCCACGCCATAACCAATCAATCTGGCAATATTGGGATGATCAACATGCACTATAATACCAAGTTCAGACAAGAAATCAGCTGTCATTTCTTCTTGGCTTCCTCTTGTTAGCCGTTTGATTGCAACATACGTCCCGTCTTCCATTTTTCCTTTGTAAACCTCAGCATAACCTCCCTTCCCAATCAACAACTCTTCATAAGGGGAAAAATGCAGAAGCAGTATATCATCAAGCAAGCAACAACTAATATAAGTATGAAGCGGATAAATTCATGGGGTTTTCTTTAAATACTGCATTAGCGATTTTAAGAAATTAGAACAAAACTATATATGAGGCTCCATTGATAGCTTAAACCTCCAAGTTCAACTAATTTTGGATATAATATCAAGTATAGAGATTTTGTTCAGAATAGCTTAAGCTTTTAAGTTGAATTAATCCTTCACGGGCTAGTTAGAAAATGAACAGACTATAGATAAAGGAGTGGATACCATCGCTGAAGTCTTTGGTGGCAGCTTTGAGCTGTGTAAAGGAAAAATTTATCCATGAAGACTTAAAGCAGTAAAAATCTGGATCAAGAGAAGGAGCTGGAACTGAAGAATGTAGGCCAGGGATGAGGTCTTCCTTGATTCGTTTAACTGTTCTTCGGGTGAGTTTGGGAATGTTTTTAGGTGGATGAGCGAAGCGCATGTGGGATCCTTTCTTCATGAAACGAAGCAAGCCACGCCACTGAGCATTGTTTGCAGCATCTGCTAACTCTGAATCGGAAGTGCTGGCATTGGAAGGAAGGGCTTCACATTCTAAACTTCCCCGGCAGTCCTCAGGCATGTCCCTGCTAGCAGGCCACTCGGCTGAACCTTCTTCTTTAATGTATAAAGAATTCAAGTCTGAAATTGATTTTTCACAATTAGCACCATTTGGTTAGTACAATGGACAATCTATGTTCAGATATTTAAAAAGAAGAATTGCAATTTACCCAATTCTCTTATGGAATCAGAATACCCAGTCCGAGCCCTTCTGCCTTTTGCATTAGTCTTCTTCTCTTTTGAGTCCCCCTTTTCTAATTCCAAGGATTCAGCGCTGCCAATATCATCATCTTCCTCAGCAAAATAACAATGTGACAAAATGAAGCAAAAAAAGTTAAAAGTACCCATAGAAATATATCTATCTCGAGGCTACATCGACGACAAGGACTAATGAGACACAATGTCCAGGCCTGCCTGCGTGCCCCGCAAGTTACCCACATTGGTTCAACCACCGAATTACCAGATTCAACCAAAAAATTGACAAATTCGGAACAATTCAATGATGCATGCGTGAAATGGGATTTGAGGATTGCATCAATAAAACATAACAGCGACGCGACGATGAAACCGCGAAAGGGAAATGCAGACATAGAAAAGAGAAAAGTTACCCCGGGGAACGACGATCGTGGTCCATGGCTGTGCAGCGAAAACCTAAACAGAAAGGATCCCAAAGAACATGGGAATGGAGGGGACAGAGGGAGGAGGATGAAAGGAGGAGACCCGATAGTAGCGGCTGGCATTGATTTGTGTGTTGTCTTCTTAATACAGCAACGACTTCATTTCATAATGTTGTTATTAACCTCACCGATTTTTCTTGCTCAATTAACGGCTTCTCTTACCCCATTTTCCTTCCTCAAAATGCCTTATTCACTCATTACTTCATTGTCTCCATTTCAATATCCTTTATTTCAAAATGCTTTTCTGACAATTTCTAAATTACAACCAACTATTCATGTATTTATTTGCGATCCATCGCCAAAAACTACCTGTCATGTATAAAAAAAATAATTTTATTAATTTAATTTACTCTAATTCTGCACACGTGCTGTCTCTTGATACGAATAATAGATCGGATTAAAATTCTAAGAACATTTGATTAAATGAATGTTCATGATTTTATCACAGGCGCCGAATGCTTGGGTGTCCAGTAGAATTATACATCTATATTTCTCTACATTCATATTGCCACCAATGAATCAAAATCAGACGCATTTATCATAGCTTAATTTATTTAACAGCTCAAATTCTCTTAAATTCAGAAAATTTTAGAGAGTGAACTTTCGAAGGTAATTTACCCTTCGGTGCAACTTCGAGTTCAATTTATTCTTTGATTTAGTCACAAGGGTAACACTTTAGAAGCTTTGCTTGTCGACACTGATAGATATTTATGAAGACGATGCTCACGTATTATTATCATCATCATCTTAATACATAATACAGAATGTAAACTGCTTCTTCACTATTATCGAGAAAACCAATGGCCGCACAACAAAAGGCATTCCTCATATTCAAAGAATAGTTTATCACACCACATTGAACATGTGATTTACACTAAGGGGAAAAATACTAAACGAGACAGAGTACAGTAAGCATCATCACTTGTTTACAGATTCTGAAATTGAAACTTCCTCTGGCAATGTCGTCAATGAACGTTGCGAGTAATCAATCCCTCAAATATAGCATAGAGGTCCTTGTTTTCCGGCCCAAATATCTCATCAGCTTTTCGCAGTGTCTCCTGCAATTTTGCCCCACAAAATGGCCATAGCCAAGGTGAGCTTTGCATATATTAGAGCATTAAAGTAACAAAGTGTGCCGGAGAGACTACCTCTTTGGTTTGTTTATGGGAATTCAGTTCCTTAACATTGGCTAGGAATGCACCAAACTGCTCATAAGACAAACGGCTCCTGATAACCAACACAAAGTGATCATTCAATGCAAAACTCCAAGTTTGTTAACTATTAACAACAAAAAAATTCAGATGCTGTTCCATTACTTCATGCTCAGATAAGAAAAATTTTGAAAGACAACCAACGGATCCATTTAAATTGACAACATTTTTTTTTTTTTTATCCTCCAACGCTTAGTTTTGCAATGCGTTGTCCCTAGATGGATCAAAGAGAAGCATGGTGGATCCTGCGTAGAAGCTTCCAAATTACAGGACCAGAAATATGCATGAATGCTTATGACTTCTACGAACGAGCACACAACTATAAATGGTCAATGTGAAAGCTAATGATGACGATGTTGTTAGGTAGGTGTTTTTATTTTTTGCCAGCCTCAATTCATGATTCCAATGCATTCATGGATCAAATACAAATGCCCTCACCTGACTTGGCGAAAGAACTCCTTCCCATCCACCCTTGTTCGTCCTACAGCAAAACAAAAGAGAATAACCAGAGAGTACATAGATTAAGCAACCATTGCTGCAGATGATGCAAGGTCTAATAAAGAAATTCGCTACACAGAGACGCTGCGTTGGAAAAACTTCTGTGAAGAGTTGAAACATGCGCTAGCACAGAGAAACTACAGCAGAGTTGGAAAACAAACCAGTTTGCGATGCTGTGTCAGAGCTTGACAATGAACCTTGACCCGAGGACAAAGAAGTTGAAAATGAAATCGAATGTCTCCTTGGTGACACAGGTTTAGATGTTCTTGTTGGTGATACTGATGCAGATAAACTGGGGGGAGAACCAGGAGGAGTTATCCGAGGAGTGCTAGCTTGGGATGCTAAGAGGACACCATGTGATACTCGAGGTCTAGTTGCTGCGACATCATGATACACATGCAAAATTATAACGGTTCAATCTTCAGGAATCCACACTGAAAGCAGCCATATTGACAAAACAAATGAAAACCATGAATTGCCATATAGATAATAGTAGTGCAGACTACATACCATCAGCCTCACGATCTTCAGCAAATGAATATCCTGTATCAGAGATATTGGTTCTCATGGAAGAAGTTCTAGAAGGTGGTAACGAGGCATCATCATCTGTAATGGAATGGGAACTTTATCAAAAACCAAAATGATAACAAAGTGCCTGTGCAATACAACTTGTCCATGACGAGTTGAGAATCTCAGCTTCAGATTGTTGTCTATTATTGACTTCCCCATCGAATTCAAACTCAAATTGAGGCCCCAAATCTTTAAATTGGTTCACTCAAAGATGAAGCATAACAAAACATTAAAACTACATATCAGCCATTCTAAGCCAACAATGATGTCAGAATTCGCCTACAAGAAATGCGAGTCAAAAAACATTTGAAGTACCTCCAAGCGATGCGGAAGTCAGACTATTTTGACTTTGTATTTTAGCAACAATATCCGATGCTCCTCCCTACGGCAAACAGTAGGACAAGCCATTAGCTAATTCAAACCATATCCAGTACTATACATTGTAGACACTAGAGAGACGCAATAAGAAACAAAAACCAGCCACCTTATTCCACGACAAGCACCTCTTAATCACAGAAAATAGCATAATTTAGTTAATAACAACTTACAGAATTTTCTTCATCCTCTTGAAGCGATTGCATAAGCGTCCTTCTGAAAACCTCCAACTGCAAACATTACAGTAAGACCCCATAAGTCCAGCGATCACCCACATTCTACACGGTAGAGACCTTATAACATAATCACTCAACTAGCCCTTCCCATTTCATTTAAAACCTCAACAGAAACAAAGGGCTATGCAGACGATAAAATTACTAAATCAAGCAGATTCAAGGTTAAAACATGTCACTCCGATTTCGCAACTGTGTGTGATAATCAGAATTCAAAAATCGAATTCCATAGTAAGGCTTGGCAAATGGGCACCTTGGAGACATCTCGATTGAGCTTTTTCACGGTATTAGAAAGCAAAGCGTTATCCTTAAGCAAGCTCTCCTGCACAGAATTTAGGCACAAATTAGATAAAAACAAATTCAACTGGGGCATTAGGGTGGGGGGGACCCAGTTCGAGACGGGACTTTATCTTGGTCGGCTCGGACGAGCTTATCAGCGGTTTCGGAGAGGGAGGCGTCGAGGGATTCGACGTGGGACTGAAGCTCGGCGATGAGAGAATCTTTCTCGGCGAGCTTGGCGCGAAGGGCGGAGGCTTCTGATTCGAGGGCGTTGACACGCGTCGAGAGGGCAATGGAAGTAATCCTGCGGGCCACGTCAAGCTGCTCAAAAGGATCCGTTGGCAGAGCTTGCAGCACCTCCTCGGGAAGATCGAAGTTTGAGACACCCGATTCCGGTTCATCCGCTAACATTTCCGTCGAAACTGTCAAGCTGCCTCACTGAGTCACTCCTACTTTTTCCGTTGGCTTGTACTTCTTGTCTTTTCTTGCTTTTATAAAATATAGTAAACTGTCCTCATTCCATTCCCTTCTTCTTCACCAAAGTCCTCTGCTTTTGAATCATGTAACAGTGTTGGTCTGCTCACCTGGGTGAAGGAACGAATTTTGATAAGGATTCGGTGTCAACAAGGGAATTTTTTTCATAGGATCAGTTGTGTCTGTCCCAACCCAAAAGATGTGGCTGGTAGACAAGATTTGTGGTTCGAATGGATAGGGCCCTTGGAGCACAAGACAAAATATATTCGTGGTTTGTTATTTTATTATTATTACTTTTTTTTTTTTTTTGGTAAGTAGCTCCGCTCGTTGCCCCATGTCACACGCCCACGCCCATAATAATTTTCAAATGCAAGCCGAACGCTGCTCGAAATACTCGAAAACGTGTTTGCTGTGTCATTCAAATCGATGTTGCACCTTCGGTGGTTCTAAAGGGATCACATTTCACGTCAAATCGATGTTATTCTCTAAGACCAATCAAACTCGATGACCAATATTGAACATAACAGTGAGTTGTCTTTTGAGTGCTCTTCAAAGTGCTTCTCGCATGTCCTCGTGACTTTTCGTGGACTGAATATTGAATAAGAAGCTCGCACGATATAAATGTGTTGTAGCTGTTGGGAATTTGAAGAGCAAAACGTTGATAATAGAATAGTTTAGATCCATCAAGCCTCTTGTTGATATTCCATCAATCTTAAGCCTTAGGGTACCATCTACCTTAGGGAATTTTCCTATTTGATTTTGGTTTTAAAAATGATTAGGATTTTAATTTGATGCCAAAAATTCCAACGGATTTCTTGCTCCAATAGTAAGAAGTCATTGGCTTATTGCCATGGGACACTGCGTTTTAATCTAAATGCGAGGCCGGCTTAATGAAAGCCGCAGAGGTTGAGGCTTGACCAGATCTGTCATCTAAACTTGGGCCTGTTAGAATTCTGGGTCCATCAAAAACAAACTTGAATGTTAAGATGAAGTGACCCCGACGGGCTTGCTGGACCCGGTAGTAGAAGGTCTTTTCTTGGGTGGACCCGATGGCCCATGTATAAGCCCAAGAAGATGGAAAGGAAGCTTCCTGTCCTGGGCGCTTAGCACATCATGACTCATGAGAGATACCTTGCCTCACCACCCAAAAAAAAAAAACAAAGAAAGAAAGAAAGAAACAGTGTGGATATTCATATTTGAGTAGTAATAATAATTAATGATGACGGTAACAATTGCTGGAACATGAAAGGACTTTTGTGGTGGATGGGAGAGAAAAATGTGCGGTGCATGTGCGCGCGCCTTGTGTGGTGGATATGTCATGTGCGTGTAATAATCACCGTCCAGATTAGAGATTTATCTCTGTGGCCATTTTCTTTTGGTGAGGTAACCATCACATCACATCACAAAAATTTAATAATCACTCTCTACAAAATTCCCTGCTATTTCATTTTTCCCTCGCTGCTACATTTTTTAAAAGAACAAAATATCTGTTATTGACTTTGAATTCCACAGTTTTACTTGACGATGGAGGGACTAACATTTAAACATCATGATAAAATATATTTTGACGACTCAAAACAAAAATAAACTCATCTATAAAACCTAGATATGCCATGTAAATTCCTCTTTTTTTACGTCTGCAGTTTTACAACCTAACAATACAGGAAGATAACGGGTGTGTTTGGATTTTAATTGAAAAAAATTAATTAAAAAAAATTGATTATTAGAATGTGATGGTGTTTGAATAAATTTTTAAAAATTAATTATGATATTAATTTTTTAAAATAGAACAAATTTTAACTTATTCCAAATGGAGTTTTGAAAACTAAATGGAGTTTGAAAAAATTGGGGTGTTTGAATAAAATTTTTTAAAATCAAGATTTTGAACCTAAAATTGATTCTAAAAAGATATCCAAACAGGCCCAATAAATGTCAAAGCAGTAATTTATATGGCATGATTAGTAGGAGGGAAAGGACGTATAATTTTAAAATTTAAAAAAATGTTATATGATTTTAATATTTCACGGAAGAGAAATGAATCATTTGGCAAAAGAAGAGAGAGTGTGACCAAGTACTCTCGCCGTTTTTATATATAAAAAAAATTGTATTATACAATTTAAGAAAGTTAATAAAAAAATTGAATTAAAATGCTCTATGTTAATCAACACAAGTATGCATTAATTATTTCTTGTTAATGTAAGTTATGAGGGATGATTTAAAAAATATGTAATAATACTTATTGAAATATAAGATTTTGCTTGTATAAAAAAAGTGATAGTTTTTGTTATAAATAAAAACATAATGGTATTTTTTTTAGGGTGAAAGAGTAATATAACATCTTTATTTAAAATATTAGAAATTTATTTGATTATTAAATTAGTCAACACGATAATTTACAAGCTAGATCGATTAAGATTAAAATAATATATTTTTAATTTAAATACAAAAATATTTATTTTTAATATAAGGGTTAACAAACATCATAGACTTTAACTTATTATGGGAATAGCATTTTAGACTTTGAACTTTTAAAATGTGTAAAAAAATTTATTAATTTTTAAATTTTGAAGGCCTAAAACCTCATCATTGAATTAGAGAAAAGAAATTTTATTTTTATAGTTGTGAGGCATGGTTGGATGCTAATGTGATACTCATCTTAACATTTAAAAATAATGATTATTTTTTTAAATTAACAACAAAGTTTTAGGCGCTCAAAATTTAAAAGTTTAAAAGATTTTTTGTACATTTTAGGAGTTCAAGGTCCAGAATATTATTTGTACAAGAGCTTAGGGTTTAAGATGCTTATTAACTCTAATTATAAAAAGGGTGAAGAGGTAAATTTGGCCATCAACTATTTTTTTAGGAACATTAGGTAGCCTATATTGTGTAGTGGTATGAAATAAATTTTTAACTTTCAAAAACAAAACATCCAGCCCCTATCGTCAATGTTCACGCGACGAAAATTAGCTTTCCATGTGAACCAAAAATTTTTGAATGAAAAATGACACGTGATGCTTCACCTTAGCAAATAACCAGTGTAAATGTAACCATGAATTATTTTTTGAGAAGAATTAGATAACCTTTACTATTGGGTGGTGGAAAAAAAAATTATCAACCATAGAAAACAAACTATTTAACTATGAATTATTTTTTCTTAAACTAATTTTGATTGAAAGTTGTTTACTTTCTAACTTATAGAACCTGCAACCAAGGTTGTTAAACTTATGAGCTTAAATAAATTCATGACAGAAATATAAACTCAAAATGTAAACTTGAATCGTAAATTTATAAGAGTTACCTCTATTAATAAGTCTATATATAATAGGGAGTAGCCTTTAAAAGTATATGATTAAATAATTAAAATATAAAATATGATCATGATTTAATTTAAATGTATTTTAAATATAAATTATTAAAATTAAATCTATCTACATTTATATATTATTATATTCAATATAAAAATTTCAAATATGACAACTTATTTTTGGTATCTTTTGTTTTCTCTTTTATTAATATTATTTTTTTGTTTTTTAAGTTTTATTTTTCATTGAAGCAAATCCCACCACTTCTATAAGTTAAGTTATATAATATATAACTTAATTAAGTTATATATTTTTCATTGAACCTATTTTGCTTAATGAATTTATGAGTAAATTGATATGATTTTATAAATTAGGAGCATAAAAATAATAAATATGAAAATTCAACTCACAAGTTTAATCGAGTTTTATCTAATTTGAGTTATGAGCAAGTTAACACAATTTTGTAACCTAAAAATATAAAATCAATAAACTTGTAAAGTCAACTCGAGAGTTTAATAACAATGCCTGTAACATGTCAATTTCTCTAATATTCTCGCTTCATTCCCAATCTTAGTTTGAGAAGAAAAGAATTAAAAAATTTTTATCTAAAGACATTCACGAAAACGATGCCAACGAAATAAAATTAGAAGAAGAAGAGGAAGAATATAATGTTTCCTTTAAATCTCTATGGTAATTCAAGTGAAATAGCAATTTAAATTGTGATACCACTATACGTGGAAGAAACTTGATTTAATTACTTCATTGTCTTAAAAAATAATTCATGACCAAACTTGCGATGCTATTACAAGGGCAAAAATAGTTCATGCCTAAATAATTTAAGCTTAATTTAGATTAGTTAGTGATGATTCCTAGCTAAATAATTCATTTTTTGTAGTTGATAATTTTCTTTGCATCACCTAATAATAAAGGCTACCCAATATTCTTTGAAAAAATAGTTTGTGACTAAATTTATATCTTTATTTTAAAAAAATAGTTATCCTCTAATGTAGAGTACCACGTGTCATTTTTTTTTGGGCCTAGGGGGAAGCTAACTTTTGTTGATTGAAAATTAATGATACATGTTGGATACTTTATTTTTAAAAGTTAATAATTTATTTTGTATTATTTCATAGTATATACTATCCAATGTAGTAGTGCTCTTAAAAAATAATTGATGACCAAACTTGCACGTTTAATTTTAAAAAATTAGAGATATTTATATTGAGAAGTCCTCCATTCTCAAGTAAATGAAAAATCTTTTCATAAAATCTTGTAAGGTCTTTTTTTTTGGGCCAAACTCATACATGTCTTATATGAGTGTTAATTGTAAGTTTCTAATAATAATAAAATACATCAACATTAAAAATATTAGTTAAGGGTTTTATATTAGAAAAATTCAATTTAATGAAGGATGAATCATTTACTAAATAGTAAATATTCCTCGTTAAATTCCATTTAGCAAGAGATTTTGTCTATCACTAATTCCATTGCAAAAAACAGCCTCACTAAATTTAGCAATGGAACACACTCATTTGTTAAATGTTTATATTTAAAAATAATCAACTAGTGCCAAATCATTAATGCCTCATCACCAGCTACATGTGGGTCAACTTATGCCTCGTTACTCGCCATCCCATGGCTCATCGCCAACCATATTATCCTCCACCTTACGCCACATCACCTGCTCACTACTATATCACGTATTTATTATGTTTATGTCAAGGCCAGTACTTCAACCTTTGACCTTCTACCTTCCCCAAGTCTTATGTTCTTTTTCTTTATTAATTGAATTGAAATGCACTTATAATGATTATATGAGAAGTTAAATATATATTATTTAATTACACAAGCATATCAAATAATATGTTATAAAAATACACATGTATATTATATTTTATTTTTAAATATTAATATGTTAACAAATATTTATATTTGTATTTATATGATTCTTTATGTTATATTTTTTAAGGATAATGAACTTAAAATAGAACAAATATTAAAAATTAAATAATTTTACTGTAAATATTTCAGTTAATTTTTAAAATTGTTTTTTATTTTTAAATGAAAACAATTAAATATATAATTAATTAAAATTTATTTTTAAAAGTAATTTTTTTGCAGTGATTAGCTGGGATAATCCTTAGCTAAATCGCTCACTAATTATCTAATTTTAAAGAGGGATGAATCCCTCACTATTTTTTATACTAATTATCTTATTTTAAATATGAATAAGTTTAATTATAAAATCAATATCTCTTATTAATTTAACATTTTAGAGAGGAATATACAATTCCTCACTAATTTATATTTTTTTTGTAGTGATTTAGGGTTCAATATTTATAAGAGAAAATAACCTAAGTCTATCTAATAACTTACCGAGTTGATTGGGTTTTCTTAGATTGGCCGGGGTACTTCAATTCATAACCTCCCTAGTTTAACTCGTCAACCAGATTGGCCTGGTGATGTTATCGGTCTATTTTTTCATACCATGTCTTCACTAAAACAATCAATAACATAATCATTCGGAAAAAAAAAGGGGGGGGGGGGGGGAGAAAGAAAAAAGAAGAGAAGAGAAGAGAAAATCAACAGAAAATTGATGACTAGTCCACCGTACAACATTTTTCCTTCTTCTTTTTTTAATATGATAATAAAGTTAAGGTGAATCAACCTCCACTTAATATATTTTTAGATTCAAAGAATATTTACAAAAATATTTATAAATCATTTATTAATAATATATTTATATGATAGCAGGATTTAAACTCGTAATTTTGTGAGTTATCATTAGAATTCTTGCCCGCTAGACCAATTTTTAATAGCAACAGTTTTTATTTTTCTTATCGTCCGTCGTTTTATAATTTTATTTGTTTAGTAATGATTAGAAAGAAACAATAGCTTGCTTCGTCATTGAACAACACTCTGATTCTTTGCTATCGTCCGGAGATTCCGAAAGCAGAGTCACATTTTAAATTATGTTTTCTTGAAAGGAGGATGTTTCCACTCCACCTCCTCAAAGTATAATTCTTCTATGTTTTAAGGTGGAAAGCCGAATTTGACCCCACACTGCAGCCAAAGCATCACATATTTCCTTTTACTTTTTTTCTTTTCTCAGTGGGAAATCATTCCACAATAGGGTGGGGACATTCACACAGACAATTCAATTATTCGGTCCTCTCATATTTTGCTTCTTCATAATATCTTGTCAATTATTGATCTCCATTGTACAGACCAAGCGCCATATCTCTCCTTTTACAATCACAAACTTGCCCTTCCATGGAGACGAATTGTGATGTACACTACACTCAAGTCCGCTCAACAATTTTACACCACTTCGTGAAAAAGAAACAACCATGAATGAAAAAGGATTTAAAATAATTTAAAGAGTATGAATTAAACAAAAGAAATATAAATCCAAATAGTACCAACTCAACTTAAAATTTCTTAAGGTGTCATCTTCTAGTTGGTTGATGTACAAATGAGGTGGCGTATGGGGTTTACATAAAATTTTTTTAACAATAATTATAACATTATGTAATTAACATCTAGCATCCGTACTCGCCTAACCTTAAACGGGAAATGTCATACACGCAGACGCCCACGGATGGGGAGATCAAATGACAGTTTTGACCTCGATTCTTTACAGATATTGCACGGTCATTTTCATTGGTTAACGCTTTATATTTTAGAAAGCAAGATCACCTTTGATTTTATGCATTATTTTAATAAGCATTTAACTAATAATAAAAATGTATCAGTGGAGAATGATCGTCACTTGAATGAAGAGAAACGACAGGCGACAAGGAAACAGCTTAGGATTTAGCATTCTGTTCAAGTTATGTAGACAAATTCCCCATTTTTAAGTACAAGGCCATGTGAGCTGCAAAATTATTTGCCTTCTTATTTTGTCGCCATTTCCATAGTTTAATAATATGCAAAATGAATTAGTTGGTTAATCAAGCAATCTCTATTATTTTTTTTTCGGGGTAGACAAGCAATCTCTATTATTATTAAGCACACCATGTTTTCAATTATTAAGCTTCCATTTGCTGTTGGCACAAGGAAAAAAAAAAAAAACCCTTCATTTGCACGTTAATCCGAAAAAAAAAAAAGAGTTCTTATAGTTCTTTTCAAAAACCTGATTTCACAAGGTTCTTTAGTTATGTACCCCAGTTGTTGGTTAAATGGTGTTCGTATTTGGGAAAAATTGGGGGAAGGACCTGAATCAGAATCCTGTAATTTATTTTTCATTATCTGCATTTTATCTTCTTTAACTCTGTCCTTTTTCTTCCATTTTTGCAATCTGAAAATAATCGGATTGTTAGATGCACCTTACTAGATTGTTTTTTTTTTCCCCTTTTGCACTCACCAACCAAATATCATGTTATACGATAATAATTGTTATTTCATGTTGGAACTTGCAATGAGAACAATCCTATTAATTCCAAAGATACAAGGTTACATTCAAAGGTTAGGTAGAAGGTGTAAAGTATATGAACCTTGGTGATGCTGGTACGCCAAAAACAGTGAACCGAAATCGCCTAATGGAAAGTGGTTATCTTAACCTACTTTTTTTCATGCAAACATGTTTAATGATTCATTGGTAATTTGATCTAATCTTATTAAAAATGTATTATGTCAATTCATTTAATTTATGGAAAAGTCTACTTATGAATTAAACCGTGAATGAAAAGTTAATTCAAATTACAAAATAATAAATACTGCATAAATTGATTTTTTTTACGTCAGACAATCACTCTTAAAATTAAAATTAAAAATAAATGCAAAGTAGCGAATATATGAACGAAGAAGATGTGGTAACATTAGTTTAAAAAAAAAAATCCGTAGATTATACAGTGAAAGTCTCATCTGGACCCTATCAAGGAAGCCGTGGATTTCTCTCCTCTATTTTTTTTACTTTCCATTGTAAATTAAACTATTTAAATTTAATTTTTATTTTTAAAAATTATTAAATTTAAATTTTTAAATTCATATAAATTTCTACGGAAAAAATTTAACTGTACAAAAGATAGAGGGCACTGAAAAGGACAACTAACCCAGCACATATGACGGCGTTACCTCATGACTGTAAGGTGCAGAGGTGAGGTCGAACACGCTGACGCCGTTATAACAGACATCGTATTCGAAGGGCCCCAGGGACACGCCCTTCCAGGAAAAGCCAAGGTGGACCAGGTCAAGTCATTGAGCCACGTGTCCCCTGATCACTCAGAATGAGCCTGCTGTCTCTTACCATTTCTCTTTCTGTAACAAATGTCTATCTTCACGCGTCAACGAGGGAAGGTCGGTGGCAACCCGCCCCCCACCCGACCCCGCTTTGTCTCTTTCCCCTTCTCCTATATATCACCCTCCCCACCATTGCTTTTTAACATTGCAGCTTCACATAAGCCATCTTCATCCACGTCTTTTCAAACACCCAACTTCCTCCTTTTTCCCTGCGAGGAGGAGGAAGAGAGAAGTAAGGGTTTCGTAGGAACAAGGGCTACGCCTTCACGAAGAAGAAGCAGAATCCGGCACTTCCATTTTCTTTTTTTCTTTTTCTTACGAAAACAAACAAGATCTGCGCTTGCGCTTTAATTAGGATTTGAGGATCATCCTGTTTTCATTTTTTTTTCGTTGAATTAAATAATTACCTGCCATGGCGACGGAGGTTTTGCGACCTCAGGACTGCTTGGTCGAACGGATTAGGGGTCCTCCGGCAGTGTTTTCCAGGCGGAGGAATTATGGGGGTTACTGTAATTACAATAACTACGTACCAAACTCCCGACCTTCCCGGAAACCATCGACCAGACCTGAGAGGCAGGACCAGAGGAAGCGGGTTGTAGTTTCGAGCCAGCCGGTGCCGGAGCCGTTGGTCTCAAAGAAATTGAGCTCCGATGATTCGAAGATGGCGAAGGGGAGCGGTTTGGTGATGGAAAAAGTGACGATTCTCAGGAGAGGACAATCCTTGGATTCAACGATTAAGAGCGAGGTTTTGAAGACGGAAAGCGAGGAATTGGTGGTTTGTGGAACGCAGAGATTGGGTCCGGATCCAGAAATGGTTCCGAAGCAGATTCGTATCGTGAAGAGCGACGTGTACGCAGGATCGGCGTTTGCGGTGTCTCCGGCGCCGAGCGCGCTTCCTCTTCCATCTTTTTCGAAGAAGCAGCAGCTCTCAGCGGCCGTTGATGACTCTGCCACGCGAGATCTGAGGCGTCTCCTCCGACTCGAATGATATGGATCTGGTTGAAAATCGGGTTGAATGATCCGAAGAAAATAAATATTTCCTTGTGATTTCACTCCCTCTCATCATTATCTTCTTCTTCGTTAAGTCGAGCGTCATCTTCGCCACGTTCCTCCCAGATCGAAGGTCTGATCCGACTGTGATTTTTTTAAACGGAAGGGCAGATCTGAAACTGGGAAAAAGTAGGGGCGAAAACGTGAACGAGCTTGAAATAGGTGTGCTTGTATGTTGTATCATTATCATCATCTATCAGGGGTCTGCTATGTCTAGTACGGTTAGTCTTGGTAATTTAGGTTAAATCTATGAATTGTGATAGGACGAAAAGGTTGTTGAAAAAAAAAGAAAGAGAGGAGGGGGTTGATTTGTAAAATCCAGAAAATGTTAGGTTTGGTTTATGCGGGCGTAAATAAAGGTGGGATTGATTTTTTTTTTTTTTTTTGGGTGTTCCCCTGTTCTGTATCCGCCAATGCGTTGTGCCTTTTGTTTGTAAAGATAAAAGAATAACAATAGACAGTTTCCATTCGCATTTACTATGCTTTAACGAGTATCTTGATTATTAAATATACTTATTTAAACTTAAAGAAATTTGTTTTGAGTGAATAATTTTTATATAGGAGTATGATTCATTGTGCTATTGAAATGAAACTAAGGATATTAATATAATTTTAGGTCAAGTTTCATTTTTGTCAAAGAATTCGAGAAGCAGCCAGTACTTTATAAGTATTGGTAATTAGTAATTAGACCCTGCTGTTAGATGTCAAAATTATTCGTCATTTGTGGCCAGGTGGAGCCCGGTCATTAGAGTTTGATTTCTTGCATTCTGCTTTGCCACCACCCATGAATCCAAATCATCAAAGCCTGAGAAACCATCTTCCTTCCAGTGAAACCATCTAAACGGGAAGCTTTGGACAAGTATCCTCTTTCTCGATCGCCGTGTAAATCGCATCTGCCTTGATGCGCGTCGTGCTTGTCTGGACACTGGATCAATTTTTTGGGCGAAAATCGTGGTTTGGGTGAAAAACACCCAAACAACATCATTTATTCTTTAATTGATTATTTGTGGCAACTCCTCCAATTCAATTTGTCGTTAGAATATTAATTACTCGTCAAAAATTTTCACCTGCCAATAATATTATCCTTAGTTTGTGCTACACAGCTACGTATATTCCTTCATTATCTCGTCTCCCGTGGGCTTTCTTGTGCTCCTTCTTCTCCGTGCCTTCGTCCTCCCACCCTCGACCTGGTTGCCGTCCACAATTGTTGATTTATGGCCAGCAGAAACAATCTCTAACCGTTGTCAAACTGCATATATTCTCGTTTTCTCGTCTCCCATGTGCTCCTTCTTCTCCTGTGCCATTCTCCTCTTACCCCCGACTTGGTCGCTGTTTGCCATCTGTGATCTATGGCCAGTGGCGACAATCTCCGGCCATAATCGAAAAAGTTTGTGTTGTCCCAATCTACTCACCCCATCTCCGATAAGCTCTTTGTCTAGCATCCTATTCGTCTCCTCCTCCTCTGATTTGTTCAAGTCAAACATCAGCCGAATTAAGCCTCTTGCAAGGTAGATGATCTTCTCCAACTATTTTTTTGTTAGATTTGGAGAAAACTCTTTCGATCTGTGGTGTGTTCTTATTTTGATTAATGTAACTCTTTGATTGATGAATATGAAATATTTATGATATTGAATTATTTTAATATTGTGAAAAAGTTATTGATATTTGCATTGTTGAGTCATTTAGATTTATTTATAATTAAAATTAAGTGTATATGTTATGCATGTGTTTGGCTACGGTAAGAAAGAGTATGAAAAGTCATATAAAAAAAATATTAAAGAGAGCTCAAAAAGTTAGTGCCTTGATTGGGTTGTATATAGTAAAACATTTATATAAAGAGCTGTGAAGAAGTAGTGGATATTTATGCCATTTATAGGCGAACGAAACTTTAAAAGGACACTCACTTTGTTGCTATAAAATATTTAAAATGAAACCATATATGTTTCATCAATTATGCAGTGAATTGGTATGGAATGGATTGAAGGATATTAGGCAAATAAGGATACGAGAAATGGTTGTAATATTTTTAAATATAATTGGATATATATTAGGAAACAGGGTGTCACAAGAAATGGCTTACTCATGAGAGACTATTAGCAGACATTCCTATAAGTTTTAATGGCTTGTTGTAAACTTGTAATGGAACATATCAAATCACAAGACAAGTCCTTTTGTTGCACATAAAACAAAAAAAAATGATAAGCAATATTAGCTATTTTTTAAAAAATGTAATTAGAGCAATTGATGGTACGCATATTTCATGTGTAGTCCCAACCAATGAACAATTAAAACATATTAGAAGAAAAGGAATCTCAACGCAAAATGTAATGGCTATGTGTGTTTAGGACATGTGTTTTCCCTTTGTCTTGGTTGGATGGGAGGGTGTTACCCATGATGCTCACATATTTAAACGTGCTTTGACAACTTGGCCGATGAACTTTTCACATTTTCCTTTAGGTGTATTTGTTGTTTCAATTTATTTATGTTGAACTTTTCAACTTACAAACATTGATAATAATCTCATTTTTACAAAGTAAACATTACTTGATGGATGCCGGCTATCTAAAACCAAATAGATACCTTAGACTATATAGGCGAGAACGCTACTATCTTTTTGATTTTATAAAATCAACTAGTTTTGCAAATAGCAATGAGGCCTTCAATTATTTTCATTCAATTTTACGATGCACAATAAAAAAAACATTTAAGTTCAGAAGAATAGGTTTTTAATTTTACACAATATGCCTAGCTTTAACTATGATATATCAGTTCAAATCATTATTACAACAATGACAATACATAGTTTCATTAGAAAACAATCTAATTCTAATTTTATGCGTTATAAAAGGGAAGATCAAATAGAACATAAGGAAAATTATCACGTTGATGAATGCTCGTCCTTACCATCGTCCACAATATCTTCATCAGATATGGCTTATATTTATAATGTCATTAGAAATTAACTTGTATATTATCAACCAAATCTTTAGTTATTGTAAAATTGATGTTTTGCATTTGAAAATTATATCTTTCTCTTTTATTAAATGTGTTTGAAATTAATATATTGATTTCTTTATTTACATAAATTAAATTATTAATATTAATATAATTTAAATTTATATACTTAATCATATATATAAGTTAAATAATATATTTTACTCGTTAAATAAAGTTTACCAAATTTAATAATATTATATATAACTTTATCAATAATTTAATTCTGAAAAGCAATGTTCTTTATGGTAATTTTTACATCTAAAATTATTTCTAACTAAATCATAAAACATATTCAATTTTATTAAAATTAATTTAAAAAATAATATCCAAATAAATTGCATTATAATTAAAATTAATCATATTAATTAATTAATTTTATAAATAATTATATTCAACTAAAACTCAAACAGGCATATTTAAATTAATTAAATCCCAACTCAAGAGAATCCCTTTCCCTTTCTCCCACTTTAATAGCTTACTCGATAGCTATTGCTTGTTTTTGCTCTGCCTTCTTCCCTTCAATGAGCACTATTCCTTACCTCCTCTTGCCACTGGAGACCTTGCATGCCAACAAGGCTACTGCAAATCCTGCTACTATTGAGAAATAATTGATGAAGGTGGCCAAGGGATCATTGAGGAATAATTGGTGGAGGTAGCCAAAGAAGGTTTAATTCCATAACCCCTTAGTCACTTAAAAAGCTTGATAGTCACCAAGCTATCTCAATCATACATGGATAAAAATAATTTATGTAGTAGTCTAAACTTCTAACCCCCAAACTTCTACAAGTGTTAGTTATTTATCAACAAGTATTTATTCAAATTTTAACAATAAGTCATTCATAATTAATAATAGTCCACTCAAGCTTTAAATAGTTAGAAAAACTGATAGAATATGTTTAATTGTACAAGTGTTAATCATTCATCAACAAATATTTATTCAAATTTTGACAAAATTTTATTCAAAATTAACAACAATCTATTCATGTTTTAATAAGTTAGGAAAACTGATAGGATAGGCTTAATTGTATAAGCGCTAGTTTTTTTTATTAACAAATATTCATTCAAATTTTAACACTAACATGTTTAAAATTAATAACAATCCATTCAGGTTTTAATGAGTTAGAAAAACTGATGGAATGTGCTTAATTTAACAAGTGTTAGTCATTTATCGATAAGTATTCATTCATGTTTTGATAACAACTTAACTAAAATTAACAATAATACATTTAAGTTTTAACAAGTTAGAAAAACTAATAGGATGATTTTAATTATAAAAGTATTAATCATTTATCAACAAGTATTTCAGGGTTTGACAATAAATTATTCAAAATTAACAATAATCCATTCATGTTTTAAGAAGTTAGAAAAATTAATAGAATGAGTTTAATTGTATAATTGCTATTTTTTTATCAATAAGTATATGTTTGAGCTTTAACAATAACAAATTTAAAATTAATAACAATCCATTCAGGCTTTAACAAGTGAGAAAAATTGACAAGAAACGTTTAATTGTACAAGCACTAGTTTTTAGCTTATTAAAACTCAAATGAATTATTGTTAATTTTGAATGAGTTGCTCAAAATTTGAATGGACACTTGTTAATAAATAATTAATACTTGCACAATTAAGTCATCCTTTTAGTTTTTCTAACTTGTTAAAGGTTGAATGGATTGTTATTAATTGTGAATGAGTTGTTGTTAAAACCTAAATGGATAATTGTTGACAAAGAACTAACGCTTATACTATTAAGCTCATCTTATTAGTTTTTCTAATTTGTTAAAACATGAATGAATTGTTATTAATTTTGAATAAGTTGTTGTCAAAACATGGACGAATACTTGTTGACGAATGACTGACACTTGTCCAGTTAAGCTTATCTTATTAGTTTTTCTAACATGTTAAAACTCAAATGAATTGTTATTAATTTCAAACGTGTTGTTATTAAAACTTAAATGAATGTCTATTGATGAAAAACAAACATTTATAGAAGCTTGGGCTATAAGTTTGAGTTACTATATATATATTATTTTTTGCCATACATGATTACCATAAAAGGATCATGGGATCAAACTCATATTTGGCTACCTTCACTAATTATTCCTCAATAAATTGTCACCAGTGCCAAAGTTCCGACAACCCACATGGCGATAGAGTCTCTAGCTATGGCCAATGTTAATGATAGTGGGGTGACCTTTTTAAAATTATTTTTAATTTTAGGAACAATTCAGTCATTTCATATAAAGATTAATGATCTATAATGCAGTTTTAAAATTTAAATGATATAATTTTTTTTCAACAGTCCTTAGTTGATATCTTTCCTTAAAAAAATCAAGATTACTATATTAAGCCAGAAACATCATGCTTGCAAAATCCTCGAAAGGTATAGTCATCAATTGCCCGTAATTATGCACATTTTCTCCGAATGGCGTCACCAAAAAGGTGCAAAATCCTCAACATGTAGAAGCCAACTCTGTTCTGATTGGTTAATAATCCAGAGCATGAATGTCTCGAAATGGAAATGACAACAAGCAGGGAAATGGAGAGGGAGAGAGAGAGAGTATACCGACGAGATGGGAAGATACGGAGAACCTCCTGACCCAACTGGGTCCTCCTCTGGTTAATACTAACGGACGTTTTCAGTATTCAGTGGCAGAGGCTAATTTGCCCTGTCTTAATTACTTTAAAAATAAAATTACTTCAATTAATAGTTTTGGGTAGAGGGTGTTCTTTCACAAATACTTTAACAATAAAAATAGGCCTATAATTTTTCTTTGGACAAGATGATTGGAGAATAGCCTGTATCTATTACAGGTCTATTTGATACATCTTTCCTTTTTATGTAAGGAACAGGAGTCATTATCATTCACAGAATCACAGTTCATAATTTTAGATTGTTTTATAATACCTCTGAAATGTAATCTGCTTTAGGTTTTTCTTTTCCAAAAAAAAATATATATATATGGCTTTTGGACCACATACCCAACTAGTTTGGGGAAATTTTTTTGTTACTCTTGAAAATATGTAGACAAATTTTACAGTTCAGCATTCCACTGTTAACTCTTCCAAGTTACACACACACTCTTCATAATTACTATGAATTTTACACCAAATAGGCAAATAATTGAATTGCAGCATCTCTGTTTCTGACCTGACCAGTCGCTCAGCAAGACAGCAAGTATAGTGGGACTTGAAGGGAATTGTTTCCCCCGTATTCAAACATAAGATTAAGAAAATTTGCATGTGACGGAGAAGAGCAGAAGAAAAGGGAATCAGGAAATTCTATTTCCCTCGCAAGTAGGACAGAGGCAAGGATTAATGGCAATAGGGTCGTACAAAGGCGACCATTCTATGGTGGAATTTCCTTTGCACAACTTGCCTCTACAAGCCATGCATGGCAATGCAACCTTTTTCCGTTTCTTCTCAGATACAAAACAAGATGAAGGGTCTCGAGAGTAACAGTACAAGCCAGGTTGAGAGTGACAATCCCATCCAAGACGACTCCACTTCCCATCACCTACGTTCGCAATGACCTATGATTCATATCTCTGGCAATTTCTCAAACGAAATAGACAATCCAAATCCCTGCGTATGTCAGCAATTGACTCTATTCTGCAGGGCTCAATGTCAAGTGCTCGCTTAAAAGAAATGATACGAAACCCAATTCAGCTCAATTTCTCCGGTTTTTGTCTGCTCTTGACAGCGTTCAATTTCTCTCCGCCCCGCCATTGGTCAACTGAGCACAAAACGACATTGTCGCATCTGAGCGGGTCCTCCTTTTCCCTCCTCGCCTTCCATGACCTGGCACTCATCTCAATCCCTTCTGCTTCCCCGCAAATGACAAAGCATTTATCAATTGTCACAATGCTGCAAATCTGAATTCCGCTTCTGCAAAATCGAGATTCTCAAATTTTTAACGCACAACTCTTCATAATTTTTGTGCCTAATCGAGTTCTGTGTTAAAAAATTTTCTTCCCGTGACGACATAGCACGAACGAGTGCTCCATTGCTCCGGCGACCTTCCCTTCTATCTTTCCTTCCCAACCAAATCTCTCCCTCCAATTTTTGTTACTCTTGTAAATACATCATAGTCGCAATAACGGTAATGACTTGTTCAAATTTTTTAAAAAAAAAAAACTTCAAAATTCTTGATTTTTACTCAAATTTTACTGTAACAAATTATGCATAATTTTAACTTAAAAACATTTTATTATATAAAATTTGTAAATGAAGAAAAAGTTAAACGAGCTGTCAACAATACTCGACCTAATGATGGATAGTTACATAAAAAATGAAGGGGAACGGTACTTGATGGCCATTGTTTTAACAAAGAAGAAATATCCCTCGTAGCTTGCAAGTGACTTTATGAATATAATATTATAAAAATGATCAATAAAGTAGGGTATAGAGCAATATTTAATATTAAAGATACATTAAAATCCAGAAGTGCACCAATGTAATTATTACTTTTATTATTAATTTAATGATAGATCTCCACAGGGTGCCCCATCTCAATGTTTTTTTTTTTTTAAAAATCTTTGGCAGAAAAATAATCACCACAGGAAAAAGGAAAAAGAAGAGCGCCCCACCCCACTCGTTCTGTTTTTTTTTTTTTGTTGACGTGATGAAAGGGAAAGCATATTCCATTGATGAGCTGGCCCTCGCAAACATGAAATCTTGCCCCCACCCCTTCTCATCTCATCCGCTCGTTATTAGCACTGCACATCACCCCAGCCTAATATCTGGCCACATCATTTAAAAAATATAATTATTATCATTTAAAATATATTTTTTATAAAATTAATTTTATAATTAAAAGTGATTAAAAAAATGAAAATGAAAATAGATCTGTTTTATATTTTTAGATACATTTTATTTTTTTAAATCTTTTTTCATATACTAAACATACAGTTAATTTGCTCACATCCCAGCCCCTGACATCCACTTTTCTCGTAATATCTCTTTTAAAATTCAATGCCAAAAATAATTTTAACTCCATCCTTTTAGTTTTCTCCCACATTCTTCCTTTATATGTACATATAGTTCGACTCTAATTTTTTTTTTTAAAAAAAAACTCTCCTTCGGTCCTTTCCTCCCTAATTTTAAAAACTTTGAATTGCATTGGACTTGAATGAGTGAAAACTGAAAATCATATAAGGTGCATATATAGGCTTACCTTTGTAGTAGTAGTATATGCTTTATCTCTTAAAAAATTTAAGACATTTTTAATTAAATCTTATCCTTAATAAAGTAATTATTTGTTTTCAAACTAATACTATCTTTCTATATTTGCTCTTATATAATAGAATATCTCACTTCAAAATAAATATAAAATGTCTTATATTTTTAAATGGATAAATTATATATGTGACGGATTATTCCATATGATATATAGGCTCATCTTTGCAGTAGTATTATATGCTTCACTGTTAAAAAATTTAAGTCATTCTTAATTAAATTTTATCTTTAATAAAGTAATTATTTATTTTCAAACTAATACTAGCTTTTCATATTTACTTCTATATAATATAATATTTTATTTTAAAATGAATATAAAATACTTCATGTTTTTAAACGAGGAAGTAAGTCTGTGACAGATTATTCCCGAAATGGGATACAACGTACTATAAAGTAGAAGCTGTAATGAATGTATGATGGATGTGATAATGGGTGGCTGCGAAGAGAAAAAGAGAAAAGAAATCTGCGAAGTGTTTGGTGGATTATATAATATAATGAGATGCAAGAAATGTATGCTTGTCATTCACACTCCTCCTGTCCACAAAATCCTTTATTATATATTGAAAATTGTCGTCATCTCCATTTGATATGCATACCTTTCATCGTCACCATGCTCCATTTATTTTTACGACTCCAATATCTTCACTTCTTGAACCCAAATATCCATATTTCTAGACGCAACTGTGCGTTGCAGATAACGTAACACGTGCTTTTCACTTTCTTATAATCCTCACTGGCTAACGTCTGCACTCTATTTCGTTTTATTTATTTATTTGAACGCTTTGCTTGCTCTTGATCATACTTGGTAATTAATCATGTGAATGTTTCTGCTACTTATCTTAAATTGAGGCTGTTACGTTGATGCCGTTTCTGTTTTGTTTCTCAATAAGTCATGCAACATGTTTCTTTGCGAGGTGTTGCAATTTCAATATTTGTCATCAGTCTGTGTAAGCATAGTGATTTATGCCTAATTTCTTATTATCAGAACAAACGTCACACGTAATGAACATGTTGAATTGTTCGTTTCATTTCATGACATTAACTATTAACAGCCGTCTCCACATTTTTGGAATATTATATCGTTGAATCTTCATCTGATCTTTTTTTTTTTTGGCATATGGAGTAGAAATTAAACTGTATACCCGGCCCCACTATATACATTATTGGCATAGACTCTATTCCATATTCATATTATGATTGGGCAATTTAGTAACACAGTCAATTACATCAGGTGACTCAATAAAGGCCCAATGAAAGCAAATAAGCACTGTGACGCCAACCACGTTAGAAAAATGAGAACAACACGATAGAGTACCTTTGACATGGCGCATGTTTTTTGACTTTTCCAAATCGATCAAGTGTTTTAATCAAGTACGTGCATGTTTCGCCGGGTCAAGTTTAATATTAACACCTCAAGAAATGATCAACTAACATTCAAACGCTGAGATTTTTTAGGGAGATTGATCTTATAGTTGCCAACTGTAAGTATATCTTGGGGGGGGGGGGAATGCACACGTATATTATCCATTACCAAAGAGCCTAATTATTGAAATATGAAACCTGAAATAAATCTCACGAGTCAGGGCTAACAAATCGGTGATAAACAAGATCATTCTATATCTTTTAATTCAATGACTCTTCATTAATATTCTCTTTATATTTAAGGAGAATATCAATGAAAGAACCTTAAAAGAATTTAATATTTAACGAGGATTTTGAATAGATTAGATATTGTTAAAATAGTAATTTCACTTGTTAATTTATTGATGTTTACTTGTTTGAAATTCTTATTAGATATTAAATTCTTTCAAGGTCCTTTATTGATATTCTCCCAATGATATATATATATTAACTTAATAAGTTCTGATATTTACATATTAGGTACAAATAAATTTCACCCGTTAAGGATTTTTCCTCTTCGAATTTTGTTTGGCGTGGCCGAAGTGAAACATATCTAAACGCTGTCATCATTTGTAAAATGAATTCTTTTTGGATCTTCAATATGCACCGATTTCGTAATGGAGTAATACAACATATATAAGCCAACGTAACCATGTGCTGAAAGTAATTACTTAATTAAGGACGTTATTCACTGCAAAAACCTCATGTTATCTTATCCCCAGAAAAAGAAACAAATCCAATATGAAAGTTATATATGACCAAAAATGAGTTAAAGTCACTAATTGATATATAGTTTCATAATATGATTAAGTTACTTGTTATGTCAATATGATGAAATAATTATCTAAGTTCTCCTAAAACATAAATTGCATGCTTCATAGAATTAACATTCAAATTCGATTGTCTTTCTCCATTGATTTGATGTTCTTGGTTATACATGACTGGTAGCTAGCTGTGTTAAGTCTGCAAATGAACCAGTAGGTAAGAGTCTATTCTTTGTTATAGTCAATACTTGCGCACGCTAAATTGATTAATTTTGGCAGAGAGACACTGGAATCAAAAATTAAAACCATGTCCGATCTTGCCATCCTCTTGTATATTTCCAGTAATTTGGATATATATTGGAGTTTCCGTGAACTTGTTGAACAGATACTTGAATAAGCTTGGGATCGATATAGGTAGATCATTAATTAAAAATTGTAAGTTATTCAAACAACACAGTACGTATTCATGTTAGAAATATTAATTTAATGTATTTTCCGGTTGAATAATATTGATATTATATTGAAATTAATAAGGACATTAGGATATTTTGTTGAGAAAAAACATTGAATCTAAATTGCAGATTGGGATATATTTTGTTATAATCATCATATCTAAGAAAGGAGAGAGTGCTATATAATTTCCAGCAGCTCGGTAATTGCGTGGATATGGTAATTAATTAATGTAATTAATTACCATGTGTAAGAAAATAATCATGTGTCCTTCACGTTTTATTTTATTAAAAAGGTTTAACGTTAATATTAATCAGCAGATTTCAGTTTTGTTTTGAAGTGAATGTATATAATACTATTTATAATAAGGGTGTAATTTCAATCTTAGTTTCCAGATCCAGGGCCAAGCCAGAAAATTTTATTAGGAAAGTCAAGATGACAAAACCTACGTAATAATCAAAGTGAAGTAATAGATGTAATATCATTAATATAGTATAAATATTTCGATGTTTGTATTTATATTCAACTTTACAAATATATAACAAAAATAAATATATACTTTCATTTTTAAATTTTGTTTATTGGTTTTTTATAGTATAAGAATAATTAATTATTATGTGTATGATAAACTTTTCAGCAATTTCCTTCTTGATATAAATATAAATTATATTATTAAATTGGTAAATATTTCAACTTCTCCATGGTCATTAAATGATTTAAATACATCATTGGAATTTAAAATTATACTCAATCTAATAAGCTCTATTAGTGAATACATATATTAACACAATAATGGTGCTCAATTGTTAGAAATTCTTTATTTCAATAAGATCTAATTATATTATAGTACAAATCATTCATATAATAAATTTTTATAGCTTAGTTTATTATAGAAAAAAGTAATTTATTTCTAAAAAAATATATCTTAACTATAACCTCAATATATCTTGAAATTTTTCTTGGAATGCTTGATAAAGTTTGTTAGTAATAATTTTAATAATTTATTTTATCAAATATAAAATAAGTGTAGCATTAACGCTTTAAGAGCAAATGTAATACTATCTTGTTGAGAATAAATGGATCTCATGACAAATATATCTCCAAGCTATTGAAACAGTTGGACTATATATATGTAAAAGACTACATATAAAATTGAAATGAGAATTTTATATAATGTTTTAAGGTTTTTATAATGTACTAATTTAGAAGGCTGAAGATATATAATTCCTACATCTTATTAAAAAAAATTAAAAAGTCAAGTGGGGTTGTGGCTCCTATTTATCCCCTTGTTTCTGCGCCTATAATGTAAGTTATTTGAAAAGGATAAATATTCTCTATGAAACTGGTGCGATAGAATTTTGTTCAACTAAATGAATTAATCAAAATTTGACGAAATTGATATTATATGAGTGATGTCAATACAAAATGATCAGTGACACGAGAAGCTAGCTAGTTAGTTAGGAAAGCAATGGGTCAGAACCAATAATTTAAAAACCGAACCAAACAATGAATCAAATAGAATAGTAAGTTATTAGTCTTATGGTTTAACTGATTAGATTGATAATTAAACCAATGACATAATAATTAAATAAAAATAATATATATATATATATATAAAAATGGGTCAAAATGATTTAACAGCTCTGGCTTTTCAAAAACTGCCAAGTTAAAGTGAATCAATTGCTAAAACGAATTAAAAAGTTAAAATAATTTCTTTTTTAGTGATAATTTGACTAGTCCAACCATTTGGGTCCAAAAACAATGGTGCGAAGAGCATTGATGCATGCATGGGGATATGTACAACATCATCAGCTTTTGGCATTACTCCAACACGCCTCGTACATATATAGAATCATAGAATAATCATATAAGGAAATCTTTATCTCAGAATAGTAATTTATAAATCACCAAAACTTGTATCTAATTAGATTAAATAGTTCGTCCAAAAAATAAATAGATTAAATAGTTTTTTTTAAAGAATTTTTTTAGGAACTCGAGATATGTACGTATGACTCGTATTTTGATTGGTTTTTCATGATGTTTGGAATAATAATAATCATGATAATAATTGGTGTCCTTGTATTGACCTTTTGCTCCCTTCTTCAAACCAAAAAAAAAAAAGAAAAATTAAAATAATGCGATATATATTGACTCTACGTCACCTAACATTCTAGGATGTTAATTTGTTGCTGAGACCAAGTCATGAATATAGCGGGGAGTTTGTCGTAGAGACTTGGAATCGTATTCGTGATCTTCCTTGGCTCATTGAATGTTATTATATATTAAAATATAGAGAGTGATCGATTCAAAAAGTCGATCACAATATATAATAATTAATTAGCCGATGAGCTTGGATATTCAGAATGATCAAATCAAAGACCGTTACATTGCATGCACTTCCATAAAGAAAAAATTAGAGACCTTCGCCGCCTCTTCCTCTTCCTCTTCCTCTATAAAACCCCGACCATATGCCTCAAACACGAACCCATAATAACGTAGCCATCTCCGTAATAACGACATGGCTTCATCGTCCTCAACCTCCCAAACCCTAACCAGCAAGACATTTACCGGACTAGGTAACCTCATCAAGCTCCTCCCCACCGGCACCGTCTTCCTCTTCCAGTTCTTCAATCCCGTTGTCACCGACGCCGGCCACTGCACCACCGCCACCAATAAGATTCTCACTACTGCCCTCTTAGTCGCCTGCGCCTTCAACTGCTGCTTCGCCTGCTTCACCGACAGCTACATGGGCTCCGACAAACAACGACACTACGGCATCGTCACCATCAAGGGGCTGTGGCCGGCGCCGGCGTCCGACAAGGTCGACATGGCCAAGTATAAGCTCAGGGTGGGGGACTTCGCGCATGCTTTATTGGGGTTGATCGTGTTCGCTGTTCTGGCGCTTCTGGACGCCAACACGGTGAGCTGCTTCTACCGGCGGTTTGAGTCGGCACAGAAGATTCTGATTCAGGTGATTCCGCCGGTGATCGGGGTGGCGGCCGGCGCTGTGTTCATGCTATTCCCTAACACTCGCCATGGAATTGGGTACCCTTTCACATCCGGTGTCGAGAATAACAATGATAATAGCAAGGACAAGAAAGAGACCACAAATAACACCAAGCGTGCTGGAGTATAGCAAAAATAAATTAATATTAGGGAACATTCGTATATTAGCTAGTTGTGTTCTGGGACACTTCATTAACAGTTGAGATTGAAGAATTCGTGTGTGACAAGTCCAATTAAGTGTTATGTTTAACCAGAGCCTATACGTACAGTATGCAGGAATTGATCATCGCGCTCGCGCATCAATTATTTATTTCTCTTGTTTATATTTTCTAGAACATTAATTAATTTGTCTATTGAAGTCAGATTTATCTGTTTCGTTTTCAAGTGTTGTTTTTCCTAGTTGATAGATATGGATGGTTCCCGCATTATGACATTAAATTTTTGACCCCATATATACATCTATATATGAAAAATAAGACTGCATAACTGCATGTGTCTATATATATGAGAGAGAAATTTAATTTGACGCAGAATCACCATAGATTTGCGATAAACATACGATTTTTGCATTAATGACTTTTCTATTATTGTTTATTACTAATTTTTAATTTAGGGACCTTCACCACCAATGAAGAGGTGATTAGTCCAATCCATTTACTAGTGGTGGTATTTCACGTATAAGCATGTTTTGCAAAAAAAAAAAAAAAGAATGGGGTAAAGTATGCAAATAGGTTGCTTAATCGCATCGAACATGCTATTTTTCAACCTATTATTTAGTAATAATCATGGTACCATATATTGGTTTTATAATGGTCCGTTTCCTCATGAAGTGTTCTTTTCCGAAATGTTGGATTTTACAAAAAAGAGAATCACATTCAAAGACCTCCCAAAAAGAATTATTTATAGACAAAGGTTAATGCAAAATTATTTATTATTAAAATAAAAATAGTGACTTGTTTAATTTTCACAAATGATGACATGTTATAAGTCATTTTTTGTGAATAATTCTCTCAAGAGTTGTTTGATTGTAATTTTATCTTTTACAAACTAGGTATTAATGTATACCAACTTAGTGAGATCATCTTAATAAAACCAACTCCTCAGCATATTTAATAGATTTTTTTATTTTAACAAGTGAATTCTTAACAACTTCATCCTTATCAAACGAAGTTGATGAACAAACATGTTTATGTAAAGGTGGTGCTCTTAACAAGTAGACCAATAGTCTAAGTCTATAACTCTTGCTATTTATTTAAAAATAAGATTCAAATTTGATTAACTTGATAGTAAGTAACAAATTTGGCACCTTCTTGATCCTATGCAACAGTAAACAATGAATTCTTTAATAGATTTTGAAATTAAGCTTCTTCAAATGAAGATCTCTTTTATAATTTTCAACCTAATATAAATAATTTGTCTTATAATGTTTTGGACACTAGATTATTAGGCATCCAGTTCAAATATGAATTGAGAACTTTATCAAAAGAATTCTAATAAAATATATTCAATGTCACCATACCTATAGGGTATAAGAAACAACCAGACATTAAAAACTCTTATTTGCAAAATTGTCAAATAAATGTCCAACTACCAACAATGGTAATCTTTCATTTACAGATAGGATCCTTAATCAATAGTATTTACAAATAATTTTAAAATTTTAAACACAAATTACATTAACAATGACATGTCTATGGGGTAAAATTTATTGTCAACAAAACATTTTCAAATATAATTACAAATGATACACTATCATAATTTGATCTACTATGGGTGAGCACGCAATTACTAAGTGTAAATGACTCTTTCAATATCCCAAAAATATATCACTAATTTATTTATAAATGTCCTTAGCATATGGATGAAAATGAAAATTCTAAATATCTGTAATTTATTCATTCATCTAATGAAGCTAGATTATTAATGGCAAAACATTATATATAGGGCTTACAATATAATAGATTTTACATGCTCAAATTATCAAGAGCTCATATAAGTTTAGAATTGTATAAGCCCATAAAAGGACAATAGTCTAGCAACTCCACTTAAATGAACCTTAACTTCTAAAGTTGTTCCAAAATTTGAAACATTTCATCCCTCAAATTAGAAGTTATCATGGGCTACTATTAATATTGCATAATCCTTTAATCTCTCCCCTTTCTTAGGTGAAGTAAGAAGATGTCAATAATTTATAATTAGGTTGTAATAATTTTATAAATCAAGAAATACTCCAAGGTCAACCCCATACAAGTTCAAGACATATCTCCTTTAACACCAAATGTCTCATTATAACTAAGTACTATCAAGCATCACATAATATATTTCACCAAAAATGTTGTCCCCAATTCCTTTCCTTAATGGCGAATTCAATCATCGTCAAAGAAATATGGTTAGACTTATACCGTTATTTATTATAGGCCTTGTTAAGAGCATTGGACTATAAAGAAAGATCCTCTGGTTTGGATTCTCTTAAAGCCAACTAATTCTCAAAGTGGTAAGGTACATATTTAAAGACTCTCTCAAATGATCACAATGAGTCCCATAAAGAGCCTTTTACAAAAAATGATTGCTCAAAACAAAAACTAAAATTGCAAAACAAAATATGAGAGATAATAATTATGCATACAAAACATAATTATAGTGTAGAATTTCCAACAAGCGAATTTTAATTATGCAACTATTATCATGCATTAAAAAGTCTCATAAAGGACCTTAACAAAAGATAGTTGCTCAAAATATAAAAATTGAAATTGCAAAACAGAATATGAAAAATAATAATTATACGTGCATAACATAATTATAGTATAGAATTTTCAACAAGCAAATTTTAGTTATGTAACTATTATCGTGCACCAAGAAGGCTCTCATAGCACACAAATTTGGCTCACACAGAAGTCCATATTGAAAAATGCATTAAATATTTTTATGCTTATGGGGTATAACAAAGATCTAATACATCAATATATCAAAAGGTGCTATCCTCAAATCCAACAATAAAAAACGCATTAATAATGTCACACTATGGAGCATATCTATTACTAATGTTACAAGATCTTAAGTGTCACCAATAATTCAAAAAATTATAAGGTTTATGACCTTAGGACAAAACAAAATAATTTCAAAAGTCATTAGGGCTTTTTAGGCATTAGAGAACAAATTTGAGACTTAACTGAAATTTTGAAAGTATCTAGAGGCAAATGGTAATTCTGGAAGAGATTTGGGTCTAGAATGCAGTTATGAAATTTAAGGGACCAACATATAATTTCCAGAAATTTCTTGGGGTCGCGACGAAATTTTATAAATTATGGGAAGTTACGGTGAATAAAACTAGGGTATTCTCTGCAATTTACGAAAACGAAGTTTTTTTTTTTTTTTCAGGGTCTAAAACCTTGGCCCACATCACTGATACACTCACTAGTCGGGTCCCTATGACTTTATTCGACTACCTTCTTGACCCAACTTGTTGGGCCTTCAAGTAGCTGCAAAACAGATGAAGGCGATATGAACGGGGACGACTTCTGGGGACTAACAGCTATGGCAAAGATAGCAGCTTCCAATAAACACACCAGTGGCCATCTCTGTCGACTCAATGCCAACAATCTCAGCAGAAACTGTGTTTGACAACACGACCACAACAACCGTATCAGGCAAATTTGCACCCTTCTTCGGCGTCCTCGACAATGAACAACGACAGCTGTTGTGACACTCTGAACCAAGGTTCTAATTGGCGGTCCCAATTACTGAATGTATTTTTCGATGATATAGGCAACTAAATACTTAGATGACGTCACCATCTTATGATTATAATATTCATTCAGTTAATCATGATTCACAAAGATGAAAATAAAAAAAAATATTCTTGATTTTACACATGTCTGGAATCGATTAGAAACATGATGATAGGAGACAAAACATTATTGGCATCAAAGACATTGTCACATTAATATAAATCATAAAGATATGGAAATTCAAGAAAATGTCAATAGAAGTCTAGATCATCAAATTTAAAACATCAAGGAACAAGTCAGTGACTACATAATTTACGCTCATCATACTAAAAATTGTGGTTATATTTTCATCTAACGCGTGGAATATATATTTAATTGAGATACTTTAAATTTAGTACCTGTAATCAAGCTTTGATGTCGCGTGTTAATATTAGTATCTTAATTCATATAAATCAAATAAGATTTAAGTAAAGTATTATGTGTACCTAAAGAATTTATAATTGATTATAATAACTCAATTACATCAAGTATAGATAGACACACAACCTATTAAACCTTTGTAGTTTTTCAATGAGTACAAAGATAATGAAAAAGATGGAAACGAATCGTATATATTAGTTATTGATTGATCACATTATATGGATCACATCAAAAAACTGCCTTAATAATTAATTAATTAAATAATAAAATTTTATATTATTCTTGACTCAATCAGTTATGAGATAAAAAATAATTGACGGTTATAAGGTTGTAGGTTGGGCCTTTGTCCATTTGACTCACTTGTATAATTTACCTATCACGATCCACACAAGATCATAAAGACCAATCTGTTTAAACTTAATTAATTAATGTAAATCCATAATATTTATAAATATTCCAACAAATAATTCTCTCGAGAGGTCTTTGAATTTACAAACTTCTCATTTTGTATATCCAATTATATTATGAATGTGTGATTTATATGAAGTTTAAGATAGTACGATTTTCTATAAATTTTATCAAATATAGACGATGACATAACAATTATATATATATATATATATATAAAAGAAGCATGTATTAAGCCTTAAAAGTAAATATAACAATTTTTTTATGAATTTAAAATGATAAAACTTAAATTAATAAATCTGAAGCTGGTAAATACACTGATACTAAATAAATTAAAGCCACACCCAAAAACACAGTTATTTTTGCGTATATTATATTAAAAAAAAAGAAAAAGAAAAACAATATATATATATATATATATATATCCCACTTTCCACATAAGATTCGACTTAGTTTATAATATTAAAGAGAACTTAAAGTCCAATTTGACTCCTTACCTTCGTCTGGTTAACAGTTTAATTATAGATATATAATTACATGCAGTCAGGTCACAAGTCCCACATTGAAGACTAAAAGAAGATAATTAAGGTCACGAGACAAACAGTATAAATGATTAGTAACATTGGGGTAAGCTCATCTTTTATTTCACTAATAATAATGATCAAATTACCAACTACCAAGAGGAATTAGATTTAACATAAAGAATTAGTTCCTCACAAATTAACTAATCAATGTTCGAGGTTTTTCTAAGAAATTGATCATACTTTGAATAGAATTACTTTCAATAAAAAAATATTTTTAAGTAACAAAAAAAAATGATGAAAGGGTGCATCGCGATTTAAATAATAAACTATTGTCTATAAATTTTCTCAATTATTAATAAACCATGTGCGCCAGGGATGTTGTACGGTACGTCATAATACAAAACGTTTAAGGGATCTTACTACACATTTAATTTTAATGCTAACTAGTTGCGTCAAGTTTAGATGTTCTCTACGATTCTCTCACTAATTGTTTGAATTGGTGTATGATGTATGCAATGAGTCGCGTTTGAAATTGTCATAGAAAGGGAACCACTAATTCTCACAATTACACCAAACATGGCCTCATTTATTGTACTACTTCGATGGAAATTCATTGCTTGAAGGCCAACTGGTGAAATAAGTTCTCTTGCATAACTAGAAATGAGAGTGAAGGAGACAGGAGGTAGGTGCAATTTTGAAATTTTAAAAGGGTATTGTGGACAATATCATTTTAAGAATATATAACCTTTCGTTAAGGAACTCTCTCGTTCAATGGAACGATTGTAATTAGAATCAATTCTGATAGCTAGCCGGGTTGAAAATAAGGGGCAGAATAATGAACCAAACATGTCATTGAAAGCCCCCATGCAAATTTGAACAGTAAATATCACTTTTTACAGAACGTGGCATGAAATTGACCCCGGTTATCGGAAATTTTGCTTTTATTATCTAACGTGGGTATGATTTTTAATTTACATCTAACAAAAATTTATTTAAAAAATTTAATTATTTATTGAATTTGATAAAAGTACATTCTAAATATAATTTAAATGTG
Source organism: Prosopis cineraria (assembly GCF_029017545.1). NCBI lineage: Eukaryota > Viridiplantae > Streptophyta > Magnoliopsida > Fabales > Fabaceae > Prosopis > Prosopis cineraria. The sequence goes on from NW_026555335.1 coordinate 2,570,954, forward strand.
CTTTTGAGGGTTATCTAAATAAGCCCTTAATGCAACCTTGATCCAAGCTTTTGACCAAAAAAAAAAAACTTGATCCAAGCTAGATATATTTGACCCTGGATACATATTGACTTTCAATATATATTTTGATTAAAAATTACTCTCCCCTACCAAGTTATTAACAATTTAATATAAGATTAAGCATACAAATACAGCTCAATAATGATCACACTTTACAAACTTATTTTTTTCAAAATAGATTTATAAACTTTAAAAAATGTCTCTATATAATTATATCTAATCATTATACTATAATATAATTTTAATTTTCTCTCTACTTAAAAGGTAATATTAAAAATATATTATTAATGAAACTTTATTTTTTTTAATTATTTTATATTTTAAAATAATAAATTTTTTTTAAAATTATCATATAATTTGAAATCGAGGGAGTAACTAATTAAAGAAGAACGACATTCATGTCTAAAAGTTTTTTATTTCGTTTTTCGACCAACTCTTAATCGTTAGTATACGTTTTCTCTGGCCAATAAATCATTAATGCACATTATAGTTTCATACAAACCTGCAACGAAGAAAATGTCAGAAGTACGATTTATATATATATATATATATTTATATAAATATAAAAGATACTATTGTATATTTTTTATATGTATGATGTGGCAAGCCTTTATCTGTCTTCAATGTTATCTCGCCGTAAACTAATCAATTAGCTAAACTACAGAATAAAGAGTTTAACGACTTAATTATACTAGCAATAACAAATTTTAGAAATCTCTAAGACCATGTCCAAGTAAAACCAAACTGAAAGGAACACATCACATTTTTTAAATAAAAATACGCATAAGCAACCGATATGTATCCTCTTCGAACTTTTCTTAACTAATATTTTTTTAAATTCAAAATATAAGACATTTTTTTACCAACTACTGTATATATGCTAGTCTAAAATGTAAAGCACTTTGTAAAAAATCAATAACATTAAATTATTCATTTTTACGAATGTTTTTATTGATATTGTAGTGTAGAGAGAGATTTTTTTTAAAAAGGTAATTAAGATAATGATTTTAATTGGAATATAATCTTAAAAAAGTAATGATATATTTTTTTTGCCTATTTAAAGATACAATCCACTTTCAACTATTTTTAAATTTTTTATAACAAAAAATTTAGTTTCTAATAGCTCACCAGGGGTATGATATACATTTAGATTTAGAGCGCTATTTTTTAATTTTTTGTAAATACAGATAATTAAAATCAAACTGTCTTAGCTTGTATTCCCTCCATCTCAAATTATATGACACTTTTGAAAGAGTTTCTCTATCTCAAAATATAAGATATTTTGAGTAGATTAAAGTTTTATTAAATGCACCAATTTTAATATTACTTTTTTCTCTATATAATTAATTTTTATTATTTTTTTAATATGTTAAATGATGAGTATTTTTAAAAATTTATATTTTTATTTTAAAAAGATAAATTATTAATTATATTTAATAAATTTTATTGATACGTGAAATTTTATTTAAAAATATTTTATAATTTGAGATAGAAAGAGTATTTTAAATGGGAGAATAATTGAATCATTTTAACTTTCGCGTATAAATAAGCAAACAAGAAGATTATTATCATACAATAAACCCATACCTGAAGGATAATGGAATCAAGCAGCTTATTGGGAAATATGAGTAACAACACGGAGAAGCAAAACAAGAACGCCACAGAAAGCTTATTCTCAGGACTCAGCAGCCTCATCAGTCTTCTCCCCACAGGCACCGTATTCCTCTTCCAATTCCTCAATCCCGTCGCCACCAACTCCGGCGTCTGCCAACCCTTCCACAAGTACCTCTCCGCCGCATTCCTCACCGTCTGCTCCTTTAACTGCTGCTTCGCCACATTCACAGACAGCTACACCGGCTCCGACGGCAGAAGGCACTACGGCGTCGCCACCACGAAAGGGCTTTGGCCGGCGCCTTCCTCCGAGTCGATGGACTTGTCGGCGTACAGGCTGCGAGTGAGGGACTTCGTGCATGCCTTGTTGTCGTTGGGCGTTTTTGGAGTGCTAGGGTTTCTGGACAAGAATACTGTGAATTGCTTGTACCCGGAGATGGATGCGTACAACGATATTCTGTTGAAGGCGTTGCCGCCGATCATGGGGCTGGTTTCTGGAACCTTCTTTTCCATCTTCCCGTGGAAGCGCCATGGAATTGGGTACTACCCTGTTACTGACACCTCCAAGAACGGCATCTCAGTTAGTTGAAAGATAATGTGAAAGTAAATATTACACAGAAAGTCAACATCAATGACTTGTTTCGCTTATTTTTCTGTGCATGATATGTACGATCTAATGTTTGGAAGGATTGTGCTTGTTTTCCCAAAAAAAAAAAAAAAAAAGACTGGCCTATATCTCGTTGTACGTTTGTGATTTCGTTCAAGTTATGTTGAATAAACTTGCTAATAAAAGGAATATATTTATTATGATTTAACTACTAATAGCCTGTTTGGTTACACACACACACACATATATATATATATATGTTGAATCTGGGCGCCACATGATTCGTTCTATGCTATATATATATATATATTATGTTGAATCTGGGCGCCACATGATTCGTTCTATGCTGCCTTTTGTGAGAAGCAAACCGATATATGTTAATTTATAATTATTATATTTGTCAAGTATTAAATTAAAATTTGATCCCTCGACATGTTAATGAAGATTTGGTCTGAAAGTTTGTTAGAGGGTTTTTTCTGAACCTCACTTTAACATATTGCATAACATGTGTACGTTGGGGATATTGGTTTGTTTTGTCCTTTTAAAAGGAACACGTATATTTACTGTATGTGACGGCCAAAAAGTAATTATTCGGGATTTGACCTTTTTCTCCACTGATTAAACATTGTAAATCTCTTGGTAAGAATTTATATAACTCAAACCAACAAGAAGCGTATTTGATATATATATATATATATATATCTTACTTAGAGGCGTAAGCATTAATGACATGAAATTATAAGTGAAATTCTACTTACACGAAATCTTTTATACTACTAAATCACAAGGGCATTATTGGCTTCACGTCGCGCTATTCTTGAGTGAAACTAAAAGAGGAAAGAATATGTTGCTCCGTGCTCACCCCACGGCTTCACGCTTTGATTATTCCGTGACCATATCCACCATGCACTCATGTTCGGTGTGGGACTTGATTGATCTTCGCTGTGTATGGGTAGCTCAGATCTAACTGAATTTAAAGGGATCGAATCTTCATTGTGCAGATTAATTAGTATATTACAAACCGCTCTAGCTTTAAGTACATAGTACCCAAGCCAAGTTATCCTCCAAAAATCAGCATCTCAAGCAGAAACAAACCCTTTCTCCATAACCTCGTTTTTAATAACTTGAATTAAATTGAGCAGAGTTCTGTCGAATAAGATTAAGGATAGCATAAGTTGATCTATCTCACAACTGCTTTGAATGGTTTACAATAATGAAGTTTAGAGCTTTATAATGCTCGCCACAGTCTAAGCATACTTGGTCTATATCATAATTTTGCATTATTAGTTCTTGCAAACAACTTCCTTACCCTGATGGAGAAGATCATTGAACAAAAGGGACAAGCTGAAGTCGCTATTAATTATTGGGCAGTACGAATATATGACAGTTAATAAGAGGAAGACCCCGTGGCCTAAACTTTTCTATATATCAAATACATCATATCATATTCTATAATATCAAATTTTTGGGAGGTGGGGTTAGTTCCCAGACATTTGATGCAGAACAAGGTGGAGCTATTCTCTTCACTTTCTGTTTCAGTTTCCTGCATCTTCTCATGACATTTTTCTGCGCAGCTTCTGCACCTTTTACTTTCACTACATCCACCTTCACTATGTGGTGATCTGAAGTGCCTTTAGAAGAAATGACTGAGTATGACCCGGGAACAAATTCATAGGGCGAGTCCGGTGAGCTCAAAATGTAGTCCACCCTCGTCCCATACTTGCAAGTCCCCTGTACATCTGATTTTAGAATTTTCATTATTTTCTCAACTGAAATAAAACAAGCAGAAATAACAAGTATGCTAGCTGAGGAGTAAATTTTGAGAACAATTTATAGTTACTTTGGCCTTTGGTCATGATGACTATGGGCTCGCATTCTCCAGCATAATCCTTTGCATCAACATAGTCTTTTGATTTCATGTAGTTCATCACTTCGGTCTTAGGCCTGGGCTTTCCCAGTTTCTCATAATACTGCAACAATGGCAAAGTGTCAGAGAAGTCCCAATGGCAAAATTATATTGACAGGCAAAATAAACTTGGGTCGACTGTTAGGCTTTTGCTTATGGGCTCAAGTTATTCCCCGACATTCAATAACGGGCCTAACTCCTGAGCCCAACAACTAAAAGCATGCATGACTTTTAGATTGGAGAAACATTATTGATTTCATGATTTGTTGTGTGAGAGAACTATACCTTAACAATGTCTGTCCATCTCTCTGCTGAGTAATCTGCTCCGTCCAGAGAATTGAGACCTCCTGCTAAGATGTGAGGAGGGTCAATGTGTCTGATTATTGCGTTGACCTGCTTCATTCTCCAATTCTCATCCAAATGATCAAGTTGAGTTGAGTGAAAATTAATCTCTCCTGCCCAAGGCACATCAATTGTGGCCTTCAAAACATTCCTGCATCACACAAAATGGATGTAATCGCATTCTAGCCACAGAAAATATAAGCTTCTGATTAATGGCTTTTGGATCGACAGAATAATTAATCTGATGCATCTTGATAGCTTATAACACCAGACATCCTGAATATCCGTGTGTGTACTGAACAGGCATTTTAGGTTTTTGGGAAGGTGAAAAGGCACCTGAAATCATCAACATCAGCAATTTTCTGAACCTTCCATCTCTTAATTGGCCATTTTGATAAAATAGCATTTCCATATTCTGGAGCCCAGCTCTCAGCAAACACAAATTTCATTCCCAAGGCAGCTGCCAAATCTGATAGAGGCTTCATACTCTTTTCTTCCTCTGCCTTCACATCCTGCAGCGCCAGCACATCAGCATCTATCTCCCTTAGAACTTCTAGGATGCTTCTGCTGTTCATAAATCTCTCGCTGCTTCCACAGTAGTAATTCATAATGGGAGAAAAGCATACTGGGGACCTTGCTGGGACTTGGCTTCTTCTTCTTGATGTGCCTCCTTCAACTTCATTATCATCCATGGAAGCAAGCAGCTTACTATTGGCTCTTGAAATCTCATTTTCAGGAAGATTGATGGAAACCTTCAAGTTGGATCGAGGGAGAATCTTGGAGTTAGAGAGATCCTGAACTTTACTTAAAGAGGCATGCAATGGAGAGTGCTTTAATATACTTTTGGGATAAGATACCTTCATAGAAGAACTCTTGTTATTACTGTAAGACCCCAATTCATCAGCTTCTGAAACAGCTGGCGCAAGGGAGAACATGGCAACATTGAAAGTAGCAATCCTAATAGGCTTCACAGAATCAGAATTACTTGCAGTTTTAATGAAGCCAGACTGTTGTGGTCTGGAGTGATCTTTGGGGCTCAACTTTCTGAACCTTCTGATCACAACTTTACACCTTGGTCGCTTCCATAGCAACCAACTTATCCTTGAATAGAGGAACCTGAGTTTTCTTCTGAGCAAACTCCACATCTTGTAACACAGAATCTAACAGGCTATTATTGTGGGGAAGAGTATATGTTGGGGGTATCTGGTTTTATGTGAAGCTCGAAGTTTATTTAATCACCATGATTTGTGATACAGGAAGAAAGGATACGAGTCAACGTAGGCAAATAATAGAGCCAAAGGTAGGTGCTAACTAATCCACGGAGTGAGTGAGACAGAGCTTGGACGATTGACAATGGAGCGATATTGTTGAGCCTCTTTGCCCACACAACAAAATAAAGGCCAACTGCTACCAATCCAATGACAGTATCAAGCATGATTCCTGCTTTTACTTTCTCTCTTCCTTATTTTTTTCCAGACTAAATCTCTATTCTGAACCATCTTAAAGTAATGTTTTTCCCCCGTATTTGCTGCATTTTAAATTTATTTCTCATATAATATACTTCTCAGAATTATTAAGCCAAAATTGATTTTTCTTAAAAAAAAAATAGCATTGTTTACAAATTAAACCTGTAAAAGTTGACTTCTTTTTGTTAATAATTACTAAAAAAATTAATTCTTTAAATATGATATTTCCTACCATGTCCATTATAGGATGCTTTTTTAAAAAATTATTTAATCATTATTATAAAATATTTGATGAGATTTTAATTACTTTTTTCAATATTATCTCTATTTAAATTCATTAACTATAAGATAGAATATAATATAAATTAAAAAAATTCATTTAAATAGAGATAAAACTGAAAATTTATTTTATTTTAAAACAAAATTAATGCCACTTTTCCTTAATTCCAGCGCAATAATAAAAAATGTGTTATGACAAAAACAAAATAGAGTACAGGTTATGTCATTGGGAAGTTGCCTGATACATATTTTAAAACACTTGAAATATTGCATCTTTTGTATTTTCAAGAGAAATAATTTAGTTGGCCATTTCTACCAGTGGTAGCTGTCGAAGCTAGGATTCCGAACATGATGAAGTCAACAATGTGGGCAGAGAAGGTAAGATATATATATATATATATATATATTTTTTTTCCAGATAAGATAAATTTAATAGATAACCGCAATAACACTAATGTGAAGGTAAGGGGCTAAAAAAGCATTATATCAGTTGATTTAACAATTAAGTATGAAGCCGATAGAATTGTGATCTGTTACAACAGTAGTTAATCCAGGAGAACTGGATTTGACTTCAAAATATGTCCCTCCGCCAAAGGTAGTTGCAACACTCTCAACTGGTAAACTGCAAGTTTACAATTACACCTAATGCAGGTCCAATCCTTCCTCAGCAAAAATGAGATCCTTTTTCGAAAGCTAGATATTAAATATAGCATTCTCCATCAACCACTTAGGTTGCTCTGGTTCCTGTTCCAAGGTGGCTCAAGAATTTAAGCCATCAAACCAGATTCTCAAAATCTGATGTGCCCAAAATGTCAAGGCATCTTCCATCATTCATTGACAAATAATGCATCCAGGAGGTTAGAAGATGCATTTCCATTCTCAGCCTCATCAAAGAAACCATTAGCAGCATTTTCCCTCCTTCCTTTACGCTCTTCCGCGATACTATCTTCTGTTTCAGCACAGTAGTTTCGCCGACCCTGTTTTATAGGTTTCTCAGCAACAATGAATTTGTTTCCATCACGAGATCTTTCTGCAAAACCTGCCCAGACTGATGAAATTCATAGATCAGAAATTACAGCTCCTTACAGATAGATAAATGACAATTCAAAACTAATTAACCAACAAAAGAAGAATGAATTGAGGTAGCATCATGGTGAAAATGAAATGCAGTTGCGAAAGCTTTATACCTGTCTTCACCATAAGCAAATGTTCGGAATTGAAATTTTTCAGAAAGAATTGTTAAAGTACAATTTTGCAAAGGCAGCTGAAACACGGGAACCATCAATAGGATACAACTTCTTTAAGCATCCAAGTAGAACGTAAAATACTATTGAGAAAAATGAATTGGAATAGATATGAAGATATCCTTCAGACTTGAAAACAGCCAGTGAGGCATGCATCTATTCTTCATTAACATAAGCTTCATGGCCCCATTAGGGTTACAAGCCTGCGTTACTCAACATAGATCTATTCTAATCTAATGCTTTTCCTAAGTTATGATGAGGCCAAAACGCATGAAAGAGAACAACCTTGGTTCACTTATATGCATATCCTACTAGAACTTAGATGATGACAGCAGGAGGTTAGAAAAAGGGTCAAAAGTAGCAACATGAGTGCCAGACAACAATAGATAAGGACACGTTTGTTGACTTCCCAGGAAGGATTTAAACTTCAGGATAAAGATATGCAATCATGAAAAAAATATCATTATCACATTAGCCCGCATGTAAATCGCATTCGAAATAGCATATTCTTGTAAAGGAGATATATATTTAATGTCAGGACTCAGGACCTAAGGGTAGCGTAAACTGCAACATTTCAAATTCAGTAATAGAATACCTCCAAAGTGATGAAGTACGATTGAAGCTGCTACAGTAACATTCAATGAAGCAGTGCCACCCCCATATTGTGGGATATAAACAAAAAAGTCACATATCTCACATTCCTTAGCGGAAAGGCCCGTACCCTACACAGAAATATTTGGAGGAATCACATAATTTAGCTCAATAGAAAAATAATCACGACTCTGGCTTTTAGTGAGCTTCATTTCAATGACAGAAGATTTCTAGGTGATACTCCTTGGTTGCTTTTAACGGTAATGAGTTTCTTTGTGATATTTCCTGAATCATCCATGACAAGCTCGATACCACCAACCCAGGGAAACTACTATTTGAATTAAGGAACTATTGAGTATAGCACCCATCATAGACAAGGTAATTTATACAATAGAATGTCAAACTCATCAGCTACTAGCCATAGACAGCAATTGTATGTCAAAGAAGGTAGATAAATCTCGCCTGAGCACTAGCAGAGTGTTAGAGCAAACACAAAGGTTCCCAATATATCTTTAAGCATCTATCAATTAACGGTTCAAATTCACTTGTCCAGATTACAGGCAAATAAATGATTGGTCTATCACTAAGGAAAACATATAATTTTCAGCTGGACTAGAAAAGATTCACAATATATGTAAAAAGCGTATGGAACAAAAAAAGGAAACAGCATTAATTATGATCAAAGCAAGTCAATCTGGAACTGGGCAACCTTACCGGAGAACAAGTCTCTGGACAACACCAAACGATACTTTAATATAAACCGAATGAAAATACCTCGTTCCCAAGAAGGAAAGCCGTGCTTCTCTTGAAGGGATGCTGATTGACGGGTTTGGCATCGTCCGTGATCTCCACGCCACAAATATCACAGTCCTTCTCCTGTGAGAGCAATCATTGACCCGAATTTACACTTTGGGGATGCACAATTTTAACGTCACGAGAGAAAGTATGCATAGAAAAACAAAGTCGAGACCTTTAGGAAGTGGCGAGCATCTTGGAGGGAGTGAAAGTGACGGAAACGGAGGTGAGAGGTGGAGCCATGGCTGCCGAATGAGTTAAAATCTCTGCGGCCAACGAGTATGAGCTCGGTTACTCCAAAAGCCGTGGCGCTTCGTGCAAGGGTCCCAACGTTGTGCCTTTTGGCTATATTATGAACTACCACGTAGCTCTCCAACCCCATTTCGCCTCAAGTTCGGAAACTGAAATTTTGGGGCCACCACACAGGTCGAGCATGAACCAGTAGGGGGTTTTGGGTTTTGCTCTTGAACCCACTTCTTGAGCAAGAGGCAGACTGCGTCGTGTGAATTCGATCTTCTTCGCGCAACAGTTACACAACGGCAAAAGCCGCAAGATCTCTCCAGAGAACTGAGAACTTCAGTGCAGTCTCAAGTCTCAAACTTTCCCTCTCTCCCAGCATAGGGTACTGCCTTTGGCCTGTCCCAAATCCCAGTTGGCAACTTCAGTCTTCTTTGATTAATTTATGAAATTAAGGTATTGGTTGGTTTTTTTTTCCCCTTTATATGGAATGGAATGGCTAAAATTTTTTATATTATTATTTGAGAAAATTTTAAAAAAAAAGTTTTAATGATTTGGAGTGGCTTTTCTAAGCCATTCGAAGCTCATTTATTGTACTTTTAATCTCGGGTTGAGGATAAAGTAATTTAATATAAATAATATTATTATAAAATTATTCTTATTTTTTTTATCCCTCCCACTCTTTCATTCTCTCTCACCCTAATATTAAAATCATAATTATATTTAATGATATATTAATTTTATAATAATTTTTAAAGAACTATTAAATAAAATATTGCATTCCTCTGATAGATTTTCAAATAATGAAATATTCCAACTTTTTTTTCTTTTATTGAAGAAGTTTTTGTTTTCATTATTTAGGTTAATCTCATTCTAAGTTTTAAATAGTGTGGCGCACAAGTTCAAAATGACTAGTTTCATTTTAAAATTTAAAATTGTGTACAATTATGCATTTTTTTAACATAGTCTTTTTTGGAACAGAAACTTCTCTTTTCTCAAATATGTGAGCCTACAAACAAGTAAAAAAATAAGATTATAGTTTTAGTCTTTATTTTACAAGAGTTATGCCTAAATTTTGAAAATAGCTAAGCCCGCACAATTTAACAAAGATCCATATAAGCTTCAAAATAAAGATAGAAAGTTCATAGTATATTTTTGCTAAAGTTAAGAAAAATATTAACTTTCAATGATTTCATTGGAGCAAAAAAGCACACTTTTTTTTTTGAGTATTTTCTATACAAACTAGAATCTAAAATCATGTGTTTAGGTATTTATAGTTCACAACGATTATAATTTTGTAATACTCGTGTCATATCTAATATAAGAGGAATTGCATGAAAGTTTGTCTGATTATTAAATCTATTATCTCTATTATCAGACAATTTTTGCTAGTAATGTAATGTTTGTTTAATCAATATCATCATCCTTTTGCCCAATATGTGTTTTTCTTCTAATCTTATCTGTCTATGGTTCGGTTCAAACATAATATTGAAGAATATAATATATACACATATACAAAAACAAACATTAAATATTTGCCAATTTCTCATCATTGCATACTTATTCCCACAAATGTGAAAAAAAAAACCAAAATAAAAACACGCAACATTATAATTTATAACTAAACAACAATTTTCTAGTTTTCCAAAACCTTACTGTGCTTAGACTTTAGACGAAGAAAACATCAACATTTTATCCAAAGGAGAATGAATGAATGAATATATGTATGTATGTACATCCAATAAATGTGACACTATTAACAATACACGGGAAAAAAGGAAAATGACAAGTAAGAACTCTTAAGAACATTAATCTCAATTAAAAACTATAAATATTCAAATCCAAAGGATAAAAAATGTATCTAACTTTATAAAATTGCCTTTTACTAAATACTAAAAGATAGTAGCTTATATTTGTGTTCTCTATTTTTCTTTTTAGGTGCAAGAAATCTGCTCTCATATGTGAAAAATCTAGACAAAAAATTAGTAAAAGGGATCATTATCTAGGTCATCACGTTCTCCCCTTTTGATCTTGATAATAGGTAATTATATGCATTACTTCTTTTACATTTTCTCCCACTCTCATGTGTAAAAAATCTATAGTTTTTTCTTCTTTATCTCTTACATCTCCTCTGTCATGCACAAAAGAATTTTTATATCTTTATAAATGTTACTTTACACCATTTCTCTTGTATAGCTAAGAAAAAAAGTAATTTTCTTAATAATTATATAAATTACACACACTTACACACAAAAGAAATATTTTATAAGACCGATAGTGTTGAAAAAATTTGAGTGAAAAAAAGAAAAGATATAACATGGATACTAAATTTTTTTTGTTTTGTAATAAAAAGTATGCTAATGTTTAAAAATGCAACATATATGCTGAATTATTGTGATTATGGTTGGGATTATAGGAAGCATAATTATGAAGTAATAAATTTTTATGTTACTTCTAGTTATTTTAGGTTTATCTTAATATTTGATCTCTATTTCATGCTTATGACAATTATTGGGTAAATACTGGTTAACACTCCACACTTACCCCTTCCTTGCTTCTCATCATGCTTTCCCCTCACTCCTTTCATCTAATTCTAGTGGAGGGTTAATGACCAAGTCATAATTGATGACCAGACTTCCATGGGTTCCCTGACATTAGAAGCTATACCTTCCCAAACTCTACTTCAATTCTGGATGTAGAAGCATAAATTTTTGATTTCTTTTCCTCCCATATTATTGCTTCCTTATTGCTTAATACTTGTTGATTATGATATGATTAGGATATGATTTGATTGTATACTATTAGGATTAATTGTACATTAATTAGAAAATAATTTTTTAATTATTAATCATTAATGCATTGTCTTTTATCCTCACTATAAATAAGATACTCATATAGATTAATACTCTCTCATTTTTTACCAGACATGTAAATTATTGGGAGCATGACAAGTAAAGACCTTAAAGAAGATAAATATGAAATTAATATTTCTTCAATACCAAAGCTCCTAAATTCAATATTGCTTCTCCTATGTTTTAGCATTGAACTGATATCGTCCTTAGATTTTAATACTCGATGGCTATACTTCTCTTGTTCTCTCTATCCCTTTTTCTTATGTCCTATATCCTCCTCTCCCTCTTAGTGATTGTCAAGTGAGATAAGCATGCATACGTTAGCATTGAAAATACTAGTATTGTGGATGTTAGGGGAAAGCTGATCTAAAAGGGAGAGTTTGAAAGATTTCAAATATGATGGTGTAGATATGGTTGGTTTGATGCATTTTCTAGAGATGATCTCAGTTTTGATCTTAGCACATATTTTCTAAGCAGTTCTTCCAATGAGTTTATATTTTTTCTTTTCTGTAGGCTTTGAGATTAATGTGTGTGTGTGTGTGTAGCTCTTGTGATTGACTCATTTTCTTAAAGTACTTGAATATTGAGCCTACAAGTATACAGTAATTTCAAATAAAATTTTCATGTGTCACAATTTTGCATCTTCTTTGTTTGTTAATTGACTTGCTCTAATTGTGTAGGGACAATTGAATAAAATGAGGGCTAGGCTATTGTATTGGCTGGTGACTCATCCACACAATAGAGTAGCCTCACAAATGATGACATCTATTTTAAATGTCAGGCATGGAGGACCAAAAAGATTGAAAGCATGGATTAGACAACTATGGTATGCACTTTCACGAGTTATGGTTTGGTTATATGTATGATGTAAATTAAAACTTTATGTACTTAAGCGTTTTTTGTGGCTCAATATATATGATACAACAGTTAACCCTAAGTATTTTTTGCTAAATGTACAAGAAATTAGACATGCCATTGGTTAATTATCTTGACTAATGTTAGTGAATTCTTAGGTCACGTTTGTGAAATCTCAATTTAGATAAGTCATTTTTTATTAAACAATCTAATCTTAAGTGAGTTTCATATTTTTACAGTATACGATAACAATATTTTCATGCAACGTTAATATATTCATAAGTGACCTTGTAACATTTCAAAAGTTTTCATATTGAAAAACAATTTATTCTTGAGTAGGGTTTTATATTTTTACAAGATACGATAGTAATATTCCTATGTCACATTAGTGAATTCCTAGTAGATCTAACTATTCATTGACAAGCATAAATTTTGACATGTCATTGGTGAATTATCTTGACTAATGTTAGTGAACTTTCAAGCCACTTTAATATATTCATAAGTGACATTGGAGCTTTTCAAAACTCAGTTTTTGAAATTATAGGAAATAATCTTTTTTCAAGTGGGATTTTATATTTTCATAATATATAATAGCAATATTCTCAAGCCACATTAATATATTCTTAACTGGTCTTAACTATATATTGACAAGCATAAAACTTGACAAGTCACTTTTGTATTCATATTCTTTACTGAAGTGAGTGAATTCTCAAATCATGTTTGTATTTTCATAAGTACCACTTGAAAAATTTGAAAAGTGAATTTTATGTTATGACAACTTTTTACACTTCAAAAGTCTGAAATATTAGGAAAAAAAATCTATTCCCAAGTAGGGTTTTAAGTTTTCACAATTTACAATAATAGTATTTCCATGCTACGTCAGTAATTTCAATAGTATTATATTATAACAACAATTACACTTGCACATATTTAAACCTGAAATAAACATCAGCATTATATTACATTTATTTCAATACATATATACCATATTTACATCCCTTCCTACACACAAAATATTTCATCTACTTAAATGATACTTTTATAGTCTACTTCTTAAAAAACAACATCGACTGCAAATCTATTTACATAACTTGTCACCACATCAGCATTGCATTTGAAAATCATTTTCTTAAGGCTATTTGTTACAAATATGTATCTAAATTTATGAGCAAGGTTGTACTTATATATAATGTTTTTATGAGTTGCATTGTTAAAGGTCTACCCAATCATATAAATAAATTTTTTATTTTACTGAATTAACCTCAGAGAGTGGTGCAAGGGCATTTTATGTTGAACATGACAAATAGAGTGATATACCTTCAAGCAAGGAAATCTTGATAGTGACCATGTTAAGAAATGCTCCATCTTACATTCACAATTACTCACAGGTTAATAGAAATTGTGATTAAATTAATTAAAACTATAAATAATTAAGAACAACAACTTACTTTATTGAATAATTTATGCTCCATATATTTCATTATTATTTTTCTTAATATACACATGTGCAAACTCATCATTATACTTTATCAAATGTTGTACTCCCTCATCATCTAACAGATCTATGTATGTAATCTCACTATACTTCACTATAAATTTCAAGTTAGCGACAATATTTCCAACTCCTATCATTAAGGATACCATTGTTAATGGCTCTTCATGATTTATACCTTCTACAATCAACTTAGAAATCGATCTCCCATTTCATAGGTCATCTTTCCTTGTAAATCTTTTACAAAATATCCTTTAACATGAAAATAGGAAAATATTTTTTTTGCTGAAATACTTACCATATGAGAAATAAACCTAAAACAACTAAAAGAAATATACAAATTTATTACTTTATAACTATCATTCCCATAATCTCAATCATGACTACAACAATTCAGCATTCATGTTGCATTTTTTAACATTAGCTCATTTTTCATCATAGAACAAAAAAATTCAACATTCATATTATATCTTTCTTTTTTTTGTTGAAGTTTTTTTCAATACTATCATTCTTATAAATCATTTCCTTTGTGTGTGTGTGTAATTTATATAATCATTAACAATGTTACTATTTTTCTTAGTTATAGTCCTCTGATGCTATTTATAAGTCACTTTCAATATATTTTATTAGTATCAAGAAAAATTTTAAAACTCATTAACTTTATCTTAAAATTTAATAAGTTTTTAACTTTACCCCTATTAAATATACATATTTTAATAATATATTTTCTCTATTCAATATTCAATGGAGGGTAAAAGAAGAAATTTATGATGAACATTTAATAATATGACTTATAAATAAGACCGAAAAAATTCTTCTTTCTCTACCCTATAAATAAGATCAGAGGGAGTAAAATACAAACGGTGTAAAATAACATTTATAAAGATATAAAAGTTTATCTTTCATACATGACAGATGAGAAGATGTCAAAGATAGAGAAGAGAAAAATATGAAATTATAGATTTTTCACACACGAGAGGGGAGAAGATGTAAAAGAAAAAATGCATATAATTACCTATTACTAATAAGGGAGAAGATGATGATCGACTTTACTAATTTTTCGCCCCAATTGTTTGCATATAACAACACATGAGAGCAGATTTTTCGCATTCAAAAATAACAGAGAACACAAACATAATCTGTCATTTATTAGTGTTTTTGTGAAGGGTAATTTTATAAAGTTAGGCATGTTTTTTATTCTAATTAGAATTTTAATATTTTATGATCCTTAATTGGGATTAATGCTCTTAAGAGGTCCTTAATTATCATTTTTCCAAAGTTATAAAGAGTAAATATTATAAGATAACATGGACATTTATAATTTAAGATAATAATAATTTAAAGAATTAATTTTCATTTTTACCTTTTCGTACAAGCACCTAGTGTCTTAAACTATTTTTTGTAATAATGTCACCTTATAGTAATTAAATTATAGCAATATTGCCTTTCAAAGTTATATGGGGAACATTGATGGTTAAGGTTGCCAACTCATAAATAAGTTTGACTTAAAATTTAGCATTTTTTTCCTTAAAGAAATTAAATCTTAGCAATATTGCCATTAATTTTAAGTCTGAGCAGCAAATTTAATGGCCAAAAATTTCCTATTTAACTTTAGGAATAACATTATTATGATGTAATTACTTCAAGAAAAACATTGCCATGGCAAAAAATTTAGAATACTTGGTGCTTCTAAATAAATAGTTCAAGGGAAAAAATAAACTTAATCCTAACTTAAAATATAATTCAAATATTCATTAAAAAATATATAAGTCAAATAGTTTTTTCCCATAGCAAGTAATATATATATATTTTGACATGAATGTTGATGTAGAAAACTAATCCGCAAGTCCTTATAGTTTTTCTTAAGTTTAAATTAGGATCCTATAATTTTTTTATTTTAATCAAGTTCTTATAGTTTGATATATTAAATATGTTAATCATTGAAAATTAAAATTAAAAATTAATTATTAAATTTCCAAAACAAAAATACATTTTGAGTTCATAAAAAATTTTAATTTGATATTTTTAGCCAAAATAAAAAAACAAAAGAAAATTTGATTTTATACACTATTACCATTTTTATTATTTTTGAAAAAATTAATCTTTTAGTCATTCAACTTTTAACTCACTTGTAACTCAATTTCTCAACTATAACTCACTGCGATTCAGTCTCTCATTTTTAACTCACCTATGAATTAGTCCTTTAGCTTTTGTTAGCTGTATTTTTTTATGTTGGCTTAAACCCCACATCAAAAAGCAAGATGAGGGTATTTTAGAACAAGATATAAGTATTTTTTTAGCCTTTTTATTTGATAAGAATAATCTTTTAAGAAAATTTAAAAAATAAGGATTAAGTTATAAGTGAGTCAAAAGTGAAGAGATTGAGTTGCAGAAAGTCATAGCTGAGAGATTGAGTTACAAGTGAGTTAAAAATTGAAGGACTAAAAAATTAATTTTTTATTATTTTTTATGAAAATTCTATAAGTGTTAAAACTATTTAAAAGTTAACCTAATTATATAAATTTTTTGTTATAAAAATTATGTAATTGATTCTAAACTTATATAATTCTTTAATAAAAATATAAAAGTTTTTAATTTTATTTTTAAATAAAAATTCAAGGATTTTGATTTTTAGGAATTAAAAAAATTATTTGATTAAACTATAAGAATTCAATTAAAATAAAATAAGTTGTAGAGACCTAATTCAAAATTATAAAAATTATAAGAACTTGCAAATATATTTTTTCATTAAAAATTAAATAATCACCATGCATTATATGAAATTCAAAAATTATATAGTTAACATGCAAAAATACCCTTGAAGTATCGGGTGATGGGCGTTTGGTATCCTTAAGAATGTAATTTTATATTTATGACTAATTTGATTTGCTATATGACACACATATCTATAATATGATTAATGTGATTTGTCGTAACACACACATACACATATAGTATAACTATAAAATTATAATACTTTTTTAATTGAAATATAAATTTTAAATGCATTCACGTAATTATTCTAGCTTAGAATTAAGTTTTAAATATGATTATTTTTAATAAGAATATACTTATGTTTCACACCAATAATTTATATGAGAATTAAACAAATTTTAAACTATAAGTGCATAGCACATGTAAGGATTCGACCAAACATGATTAGCCACTGAAAGCGTAGTCTAAAGATGCCATGAGTTAAAATTTTCAACCAGAGCCTTTCCTTAGACCGAGACCTATTGAGAGGAAAATGATAAAAAATTATTTAAGGTGATTTGAATATGTATAAAAAAGATTGTGAGAGACATAAATGAAAAGAGTTGAATAGATAATTTTATGTTCTATTAAAAAGAGTAAAGGAAAGTTAAAAAGAATACTTATAGAAGTTATTAATCGAGAACTCTAAATTAACAACATTCTTAAAAACTTGATAAATGATAGAGTATAATAGTGTAATAAATTCATATAACTGATCTCATTTAATGAGATAAAACTTATTGTTATTGCTCCTGTAGTTGTTAGCCTTCCATTAGACTAGCCCGGTCAGTCACCTTGAACTAGACGGAATCTATCATACAGCTCCAGAAAAATTCATGCATGAAATCCCAAATATACCCAAGGTAACTAGCATGAAGTTCCCTCGTTCGAAGGCAGCCATATTAAAATTTCAAGATTTTTTTTTTTTTGAGTGGTTGCAACGGAAAACCAAGCACCAACCTCCCCCTCTTCCTCACAAGATGCTCAATTTTTATGGAAAAGGATGATAACATATAGAATTCTCCATAGAGCTTTCCTTGGAATGATATAAATATAATGTAATGTATTACATGCAAAATTAACAATGAATTTTATGAGATATGGATATTATTAGATGATACATTCCATAACTGTATAGTGACATCCTATGTTTCATTTATAAAGACACGCTGATACCATGCAATATCAATCAATACACATAATCTTTTTCCTTTGTTTTTTTTCACCAAGATTTTGTATTAATCGGTGTGCTGTGTTATAATATGTATGTTAGTGGCCTTCCTTTGTCTGGCGTCCGAATAAGCTTCCGTATCTGATGTACAAGGGCTTGAGAACCACATTTATTTACAGCTGTACATAGCCATGCACTTCACAGAAGGTAGTCAATTCAATCTTCTCGAAGCAACATATTGTGTTTTAAACAGCAACTTGAGCTGCTGCGAGCCTAGCAATAGGAATCCTGCAAATGAACATTGAGATTCTCAGTTTTATAGCTAAAGTCATATGTCCTGAATCGCATTTTCACATGATATGAAATGCAAATGCGTTCAGGTCAAAAAAAAAAAAAAAAGCAAATGTTGACCTGAATGGCGAACAAGAAACGTAGTCAAGTCCAATGTGAGCGAAAAATGAAACAGAAGAAGGCTCCCCACCATGCTCTCCACATATTCCAACCTGTTCATCTTAGATATTAATTGCAGAAGCTATGGAGTAGAAGAAACTGATCTTTAGGACTCATATTTAATATAGTGCTATGACGTCTAATTTTTGGAACCTAGTAACTGATGAAAGCACTTCGGAGAAACATCAATATGGATTCTGCAAAAAGGTTTGAAGCTACTAATTGCAACCTTAAACATTTACATGCGCAGAAGTCCTTAGCAATACCTTTAGATGATCTTAACATCTTATCTGTGACCCAAAACCAATATTATCATGTTAAATAAATTTCCATTACTAAGTTACTCCTACCTTTAAGTTAGGTCTTGCAGCACGACCCTTTTCAGTGCAAATCCTGATGAGTTCACCAACACCTCTTTGGTCAAGAACCTATAGTTGTGTTCAACAATCCAAGTTTAGCAATCATTCTTGAGATTTCTTCAAAAAGAGAATGAACCTGAACACAAATAACCTCAAATGGATCGTTCTTTAGTATGCCATTTGATAGGTAAACGGGAAGGAATTTGCCAACATCATCTCTGCTGTATCCAAAAGTCATTTGCGTAAGGTCATTGGTTCCAAATGAAAAGAATTCTGCTTCCTTTGCAATCTGCCAAGTGAATAACAAAACTAATAGTTAGCAAGTGACGACTTCTACACTGCAAGAGGTAATGTTGCCCCAAATTTCAAACTGAATAAAAGATGAGTGAGATGGGATCAGGGAGAGGAGATTGGATGTTTCTTTTATATAGATTCTTAATACAATTTCATTTTATGCTAGAATCATAATATAATTCTTCATTACATTAGGAAATAATTGTACCTCATCTGCAACTAAAGCCGCTCTTGGAACTTCAATCATGGTTCCAACCTTATAGCTTAGGGAGGAACCCATCTCAGAGAAGACTTTCTCAGCAACACTTCTGATCAATCTCACTTGATGCCTTAATTCCTGGAGTTTAAACTGTCAGTACCTTAAATGGGAAAAACAAATCCCAGCCTATATCATATGATTGTTAGGTCAGAAAGGCTTCATCCATATGAACTGATAGAATCCTTGAAATTATATTTATTTTTAAGTGAATATAAGGCAGTGCCTTGAAAAGTGATATAAAACCAACATTCTTGTGCAAATATAATGCATATTTTGAAAAAAAAAAAAAAAACACAAACGACCGGAGAGAAGTAAGGGAGAAGGGGGTCATGCCTGAGGTGTACCGATAAGTGGAACCATGATCTCTGGAAGAACGGTAATACCATGGTTACTCATGGAAACAGCAGCCTGAAAAATTGCACGTGCTTGCATCTCTGTCAGTTCCGGGTATGAAATCCCAAGCCTGTTGACAGAGTTTCAACTTGCACATATTAGTAATTGTGGTCCAAATAGGATAGTTCAATTATTTAGCAATAACAAGAGGTTCAAATTGTCCTATAAAAAGGAATGGCAAAGAAAATGCGGTCAATCTCTGTGTACACTCTCACAAGAAGAGCATTTGAACCTGCAACCACGAAAACCGAGCATAGGATTCACTTCCGATAGTTTTTCAATTCTCGAGAAGATTTCTTCTTCCTTCATGCCTGTCTCAGAAGTCAGTTCACTGACAATTTGTTCAAGATCACCTTCTGGAAGAAATTCATGAAGTGGAGGATCTAGCAACCGGATTGTTACAGGAAAACCTGAAATTCCCAGGTTAAACAAAATAAAAGAAAAATAAATTTTCAATGAACATGCCAGCTCAAGGCACAACATGAATAGAAGGTATCATGTGATGATTTATGATTCTGATATCTGTTTAGCGTATGCAGAGAATTCATGTCTCAGCAATGATAAGTACCGTGCCATGACAAAGGCAAGCAATGATTCTCAAAGCATACAATTACGAGGTATGCAGAACAAGTGTCATGATGATTTAATAAAGTGTTGCACTTTTCGCCAAGAGCCTCTTGATTCAATGGCACCCCACACCCTATTAAAAGAGAGGTTTTGGGTTCTATACCTCATGTGGTTAAGGGGTGGGTGTTTGTGAGTGCGAGTGTGAGTGTCACTCTACCCTTTGAGGGAAGGGGGAGACGGGGGAGAAGGGTTAGATATGTAGGTGTGTGGGGGGTAAAAAAACAAAAAAAAAAGACTCGCACTCTTCCCGTTTACCAAAAAAAAATTATGTAACCAGCTGACTTTTGCCTTTGTGGTTCATTGCTTGACGGTGAAACACTTGGACATGGGTTCAAACGCCGGAAGCCAAAAGGAAAGGAAAAAACAAAACTATGTAAACTCTAAATTTTGCGACAGACAAAGAGAAGGTACCATCCATTGCACGGAATATTCCCTCAAAGTCAGATCTTTGATAAGGTAGTAACAGGTCAAGTGCGACTTTCCTTTGTTCAGGTGTAATTGCCATTATCATCTTTCTTACAGCCTTTATTCTCTCATCTGAAGCAAAAAACTGAAACATAACAAAACATGTAAATAATCATGAAAGCGTGCAATTTTTGCGTCAATCAATAACAGTGCGCGCATAAAAAACACAAGAGGGTTTAGGTGTTTCACTCACAAATGTAATATTATTTTTAATAAGTAACACAAATTAATTTTTCAAACCAATTCCAACCACAGGTTTTAAGAAATACGCTACATAAGAGTAATGCTTGCATGCCATAGTTATAACAAGGAGCCCGATAAAAATCAGTACCATGTGTTCTGTCCTACAAAGCCCAATTCCCTGGGCACCATTGTTTCTGGCTGCTATTGCATCTTCAGGTGTGTCAGCATTTGCCATAACCTGAATGATAATGACAATATAAGATATTTCCAAAAAAAATCATATTTTGATTCAGACCAACGAATATAATGCAACACATGCAGACCTTGAGATGCCTTATTTCATCAGCCCAAGACATGAAGGTTTCCAAATCATCACTCATAGCTGGAGGAGAAAGTGGCTGTTTTCCCAGAATCACCTCACCAGTGGATCCATTCAATGAGATCCATTCTCCTTCACTAATCATCTTATCCCCAGCTATAAGCACCTACATAATCAATTGAGATCATACACGTAGCAAGGTGGTCTTTACTGATATATCTGCAACACAAAAAGGGGAAAAGTTTTCTAGTTTACCTTCTCATGGTCATTTACAAAGATGTCAGAGCACCCAGATACACAACACTTCCCCCATCCACGGGCCACAACAGCAGCATGAGATGTCATACCACCCCTGGCTGTCAAGATCCCGGTGGCTGCATGCATACCCCCAACATCTTCGGGACTTGTCTCCGTCCTTACCTTCAACAATGTCCAATCAAAAGAAATAGTGGATTATTAGCATTGCATCCTTTTTGGAGTAAGATCACATGTAACAAATTACTTTCTTGAGTGCTAGGGGCATCATAATAAGGTATAAAAGAGAGTAAGTTAACACTTGAGGGACCCCTAAGGCATCACTTAACAGGCATCATGTTCATTTCCTGACAAAAATCACCCCTGTCCGGCACAAGCATTTCAGTTAAAGCACCCAGATTTTTCTTACTAAAACTGGATACGTTTATTCAGGTATGAATCAATAGGAGAATGAAAAAGATATAAATGAAATATTAGCTTAATTTTAACAAGCATACCAAGATGACATTTTTTCCTTGTGCATGCCATGCTTCAGCATCCTCAGCAGTGAACACAATCTGCCCTACTGCAGCTCCAGGGGATGCGGGCAAACCCATGGCAATTACATTGTCTTTATAAGCAGATGGATCCTCGAACTAGAGAGACAATAATCGACGAAGTTATTGACACATGCTCATCTTGCATGTGAGTTAGATAATTTGATGGACACATAAATGCCAAGACATTTACATGGTATTTTGAACACATTCTGATATTCAAATGATCAACATCAATGGAAATGAAAATGATCCAACCAAACTATGTTAATTTATAAAGCATATACTCCTATAAAAGCACTATTGCAGAAGGTTAGTAGTTTTATCTTCTTGCTGTTTTAGGTTTCAATACTTAAATGGTTACATTCCATTTTAAAGTTCACTTTATCTGGATATCTATATACAAATACTGCAAGGTACTTATTGCTTTAAGTCGCTCTGATCAATGCAGAAGCTTAGGGCACATCGCACAGTGAAGTGCATACCTGCGGATGGAGAAGTTGATCAAGATGTTGAGGCTCAACCATCTTGATTGCAGAACGAATATCAACAAGCCCCTCATTAACCATATCTACAGATATCTTGACTGCACTTTTGCCAGTACGCTTCCCACTCCTACATTGCAACATCCACAGTCTATTTTCTTGAACGGTGAACTCAATGTCCTGCACATTAATAATTTTGTTGGACAGTCTATCCATGGAGTGGTATTTTGTTTCGCGAAGGGGTGAAGAGATACAGAGAAATAGACTCTGGTCGATCTGTACAAATAATTTTTTTTAAGAATAAAAATTAAAAAATTCAACGAAAATTGAAATTTACCATCATATCCTTATAATGTTTCTCTAGAATTTCACAATTCTCCTCAAGTTCCTTGTAAGCTTCTGGCATGCATCTTTTCATAGCCTCCAAATCTTCAGGGGTCCTGATTCCAGCAACCACATCCTCTCCCTATATAAAGCCATTTCAGATCTTCTTAGAAACATCAATATAAAATACTAATTGCTAACCTGGTGAACATAATAAGGGCCCAGAAACTCAATTGCAATTAGTTTAAGTAACCTGAGCATTGATCAAGAACTCCCCGTAAAGTTTCTTTTCCCCAGTACTCGGATTTCTAGTGAACAAGACACCAGTTCCTGAAGTGCTTCCCATATTGCCAAATACCATGGTTTGAATGTTTACAGCGGTTCCCTTTAACCCAGTTATCTGATTAATGTCCCGATACTTAATAGCTCTTGGGCTGTCCCATGAATTGAAAACAGCTTTCACAGATAACTCCAACTGCTTCTTTGGATCTGTCAACATTCAAAGAACATATGTAGGAACCTTTTATTAGAAAAGAACAAAAGTAGAAACCTTTTATTTTCTGTCTTTTTTCTTTTTTGCTTGGATGAAAATGGAAACTTTTTCTTGTAACAATCTTGAAAACCATGGTGGGGATGGATTTAGGGTCAGGAGCATGAAAATTATAAGCAATAAATAGTTGGTGGATCCAGCACCTGAGGGAAAGGTTTCTCCACTAGCTTCCTGGTAGGCGTTCTCATACTGCTTAACAAGCTCTTTGAGGTCAGAGGCTGTTAAATCAGTGTCAAGTTCAACGCCTTTTGATGCTTTTAGCTTCTCTAACTTCTCCTCGAATAATGAGTGTGGAATGCCCATTACCTCCATATGACAAAAAGAGCATTCAGAACAGAAACAATGGCAATAATACTTTATTCCACATTCTGAGAAAGAGATTAAGGGTGTGTTTGGTTGGAGGGGAGGGGAGGGGAGCCCCCTCCCCTCTCCTGCCCTCCTTTGGTTAGGTGGAGGGGAGCCCCTCCCCTCCCCTCCCCTCCAAATTGGGGGTAGCCCCCCTCCCCTCCCCTTCCCCTCCTCCCCCTCCCCCTCCCTTCCCTCACCTCCCCTTCCCCTCCTCCCCCTCCCCCTCCCTTCCCTCACCTCCCCTCCCCTCCCCTCCCCTTGAACCAAATAGACCCTAACAGATTGCATCCAATAATTGAACCGAGCTTCGAATTGGACTCGTGTTGGATAGGAAAAGTCAACACTAAGCAACCAGGAATCAACTTAATGTATACAGGTTGTAAGATCTACTCACAACATCTCCAAACATGTCTAAGAAACGTCTGTATGAATCATAAGCAAAGCGTTCGCCACATTTTGCAGCCAGGCCAGCAACCACTTCATCGTTCAGTCCAAGGTTGAGAATCGTGTCCATCATGCCAGGCATTGAAATCTTGAAATATGAAGGCAAAAGATTAGTTTCTGTTATGAGCACTTTCAATGTTTGATGGCAGGGAGTCAAACTTAAACTGAAGCGAAAATATGATATAAATGCAGCAGCATGTTTTAATGACCATTAGTTATCCACAAGGAACTAAATTCATTACTTGAGTTTAAAAACCTTAGACTATATGCTTATCAAAGTAACTATAAAAGGTTAAAAGAAAGCATCATTGCTGTCAATCTAGCATCATCAACTTTCCTTCTATGCAAACAGACTTTTCACTTGCCATTTGTCATCCTTTCCTTTCCTAGTCCTAGGTATGCCCTATCATCATGTTTCCAGCAAGTCTATTTTCATATAAAAAGTGCCGTGCAATAATGGTAAAAACATTAAGCTTCGACCAAAATACAAAAACAAAAAACAAAAAAGTGACATAAAACAAAGAAAAATAAAAATTTAAAAAGTTCCATACCGCAGCACCAGATCGAACTGACAGGAGGAGAGGATTTGAAGGATTCCCAAGAAAGGCACCGATTTCCTTTTCCACAACGCGCAGGCCTTCCAGTATCTCCTCCCAAAGGTCATCTGGTAGCTTCTTTCCATTCAGTTGATACTCTTGACATGCTTCTGTTGATATTGTGAGTCCAGGAGGCACTGATAATCCAATGGTTGCCATTTCTGCCAGATTTGCCCCCTTTCCCCCCAACTGTAATGCAAATACATGCAGCCAGTTGTTCATCAATTTGAAAGCTGAATACCCATGACAATACAATCATATGCCCCTTTTCCCTTAACGTAGCTTTTTTACAAAGATCTTGTCATACCTTAATGACCACTTAAAATTAATAATCAATAAGAACCTTAAGAATGCTTACCAAGGACTTCATGCCCCTGTTGCCTTCACTTTTTCCTTTGCCAAAAGTAAACACACGCTGTTGGAGGAAAAAAAATAGAGAAGAGTTTCAGCAGAAATGTTAAGATTGAAAAAGCTTCCAGGAAGTGGTAGTTGCTCACCAATTTTACTTACCAGCAACACTCATGTCAACTTTTGAGGAGAGTTTGGCAAATTATTGAAAGTTGGACTGTGCTTGGTATTTAATGGCTTGGAAGTCGGGTGAAAAAAATGTAAAACACTGCGACCCAGGCTATCCCCCATGTACCTCAGCAGTAGATGTCATATCATATTTAAAAACAAAACAAAATTGCGAGTTTAATTTTCATCTAATTCTGTTGTTTAATTGGGTTAAGAAGTACTTTCTGATCCCATTTATAAATTATATTTTAAAAAATTTATTTAATTTTATTTATAAATTATGATATTATTTTTTAAATAATATTTAAAAAATATTTTTAAGATTATTTTTTATAAAAAATAATATAATATTATTTTTTAAATTTATTATGTAAGGATATATTTAAAATTTTATATTTTATATTTTTATTTTTTTAACATTGATATTGATGAAATTAATAAAAATAATTTATAAAAAAATTTAAAAAAATTATTTTAATGATTTGTTTGTAAAAAGTTATTTTTGGACACAAGTGACGTAACTTTTTTTTTTTTTTTCGGGTGGACTAGCGTCAGTACCATATATAGTCCACACCTGGCGCCTTTTATCAAATTCTACTACTTAGGTTTGTAATCAAACATTCCTTATGTTAAAGAAAAAAATATTCCTTTGCGTCGGGTCCCTTGGATTAGGTGTGTATTTGAATTAAAAAATTATAATTAAAATTAACAAATCAAGGTTAAAAAAATATTTGTAATTATAACATAATTTATGTTTAAATACATTTTTTATTTAAAAATCAGTTAGACCCTAAAATTTATTTAAATTATTTAATTCAAAAGCCAATTGAAATATGTAATTATAAAAATAAATGTGAATTTTGTTCTATATATTTTTATGTCTAATATAATATTTTTTAAAAAATTAAAATTAAAATTACAAGTATAAAATATTTAGTTATGGTACTTTTATGAATATTAATATATTTGTATGAGTATAACATTTTGTTCCAAACTTGTTGGTTAAAAAACATGAAAAGAAAATATAAATTTGGATCCTTGCATTTAACTCAAATTTTGTTATATATTCTTACATTTTTTTTTATATTTTAAGTTCCTCTATGAGCGATATTATATAGATCTAGAACACTTGAAACAATGTAAGAACATAGAATATTAAAAAAAAGTACAATAATCTATAACAAAATATAAATAAAGTACGGGATTTAAAGTTATATTTTCTTAAAAAATATATTAAACTAAATTATGAGTGATGCCATTTTATTTTAATTTATTGTCATATATAGTAAATGTGATTTGTATTGGGTTTTGTCAGCGTATTTATTTTCAATGTGCATCTTTTATCATCTGAAAAATGTTTTATTCAATGAATTAATTGTAAAAGATGAGAAAACTCATGGGGCATGTTAGAAGTGTTTGAACGGCAAAATCATCGTGGTGAGAAACAGGAGACACGTGCCAAATAGTAGATAAAAGTTGAAAAAAAATAGTCAAAAAAGGGAATGAAAAGCAATGAAGAGAGAGAAGATAAGATGATTGAAAGGGAAGACACTCATTTCTGTGAACGCTCGGTTAAAAAGTCACCTCATCTGGCTTTGTTGTAAACGCTCGTTCAATTTTTTTGTCAATCCAAAATTTATGAAGTTTTAACATCTTAACTTAAATTTGAATCACCCCAAGTTGAAAGATAATTCAAAAATACCCTAAGTCTCTACGCCATACTGTCTAGGTCGCGTTTTCGTTCCCCGCTCAATATTGGGCTCTGTAGAATAGTTGGGCTTCTAGTCAATGGCTCAGATGCGTTAGGAGTTGTTTTTGGTGAGATACATTTGGATTTAACTTCATCAGCAAAAACTAAAAAAATAAAAACATAAAATAAAACTTCACCAGCAAAAAGAAATTTGCTTCTGACCGAAAGAGTGTTGGCCGAAAATGAGCTATGCTCTTAAGAATGAGTCACGTGCTTACGTCTCAGAATGATATTACTTTATGATGAGTTATATAGTTAGTAAAGGTAAATAATTGTTTCGATGACATTTTTGATAATTTTGTGTTGGAGTTTCGAGATAAGATAGAAAATTCCATTCTTTTGATTTTGTAGGCGTATACTGTAACAAGAATTTAGCTGATAAAATAAGTCTCGAAATGCATCTTGAGATTCGTATAATTTTTTTTTTTAAACAATTAAGATGGATCGAATATATCAAATTCTCCCAGACATATCCAAAAATATGAAATTCAAGGCCCTTACTAGTATTTTCTGCTGATTGAGAGAGAAGAATATGAAAAGGAAGAAGGAAAGAGGGGCAATGTATGTGAAGAAAGGACGTACCTTTTTGGTGGCAGGTGTTGTGGGAGGGGTCAGGATGGCTTGACCCCGTACGAGAGCCTCATATCTCCTGCTTCTGTAATTCATGATCCTCTTTGATGTGTTGATGTTATGAACATGAAGCTTGATGCCTCCTCCAAGTCCGCCCCACTGCTCGCTCAACCACCCCCTGCAACGCTGCGTTTCTTGCTGCCCATTCAACACCCTCTGGTACTTATTACAAACATCTGGCGTGGTCCTTGTCAGCATCCCTTTCGCCATCGAAGACGACATTCCTGCTTTCCCCAGCGATCTTCTGCCACTTCAATGTCGATTTCCTCCTCTACACCCAACCCAAACTATCTCGTCAAAATTAACTCAACTCTTCTGCTTGTATTGTATATATATGTGCAATCATCGATTAAAACTGTGTCAGATTTGATAACTTTATGAAACGGTATAGGGATCAAAGGGGTTCAGTTTTCTATATCGATCGATACACAAGAAGGGAAGTTAGAAAGATCATCCAGTTCAGTAAGAAATCCGTCTTGCGTGACCCTGTGGGAAATATCCGCAAACACCTAGTAATCGAGAAACAGCAACTCAATCATAATT
The DNA here is from genome assembly GCF_029017545.1 of Prosopis cineraria. Taxonomy (NCBI): domain Eukaryota; kingdom Viridiplantae; phylum Streptophyta; class Magnoliopsida; order Fabales; family Fabaceae; genus Prosopis; species Prosopis cineraria. The sequence goes on from NW_026555335.1 coordinate 2,599,542, forward strand.
TTCACGTCATGATCGCGCACATACATACAGTTCAGCGTTCAAATTTGGCAAGAAAAGAGAAATCAAGTTTACGTACCCGGATCTTGAAAAAGGAACGTAAAGCTAAATGAAGGGAGACTTGCTTCTCAAAACAAAATAGATAGGCGCGGGAGTGATTTTCTCGCCTTATTTAATATTCAGTTTTTCTTATGCGTCTATCAGTTGTTTCCGTGCTTGAAATCAGAGTTTGGTTCCACAGACCTCAACAATAAAATAAAATAAAGTAAAGTAAATGGGTGCGATGAGATATGAGTGGACGAAATTACAATTAACGGAGCAGGGTGATACCTTTATCAACCAAAATTTGACTCCATCATCATAATATGCCAACGTCATGGGAATAATATGGGAAAGCTTTGGTTTTTTTTTTTTTTGCCCCCAAGTTATTACTTTCTGACGAGTTCTCTCTCCCTCACGAGGATAAGGGTTTGTGGCACACAATTTAATGCTCGCAAAACTTCTGAATCATATAACATATATTGAATACAACTTCACACATGACATTTCATCAGATTTTATTTTATTTTATTTTTTTGGTGCGAAAGGATGTGAAATCTGAATTAGTTTGAAGATATATAACAACATCTTCCCTTTGATTATCCCTCTTTGATGATAAAACTTCCATAATTTGGATGAGCAGGAAGAAAAAATGGTGCAAATTAGATATAGCAAAAGGCATTCAAATAGTAATTTAGTTTGAATTGAATTGGGGTGTGGATGAAAGAATCTCTCCAATCACTTCAGAAGTAGACGGGAGAATCTTCTAGATAGTTATCCTCTATTCGTTCCTTTGGATAATTTCCATCCACACACGTTCTTTTGTAATTTGATTATAATTTCTCACCAGCAAAACAAGACAAGCCAACCTAATTTTTGTTCGAATATGTGTATATATAAACTTTTAAAAAAATGTGCAAGGAATTATTTATGATAATTTTTAGATTATGTATTTAGGAATAATCACTTCATTTGAAATTTCGGAACAAATTATGATGAATCTGCGAAGTGCAAACCATCGGAATATACTTTGGATCCACCCAAACCATGACACGTGGCTTTATCATACACACGTAAATCAAGAATTATTGCCACCCATCATTTTCGTTCTATTATCACCATATTTTTGTTTCATTTATTTGTTGAATACTATCTCCATCTTATTTTCCACACATGGTCCATTTTCAATTACCAGAGTTAGTAAGAATGAAAATAAACAAATTTTAAATATAAAGTGTGTCGTCTATAAATAAGTAGTTTTAAAATTTTATCGATATCTCCAAAATTAATTTTTTTAATTATTTAATTTTAATTCACCTAGATTGATTTTACAGTGACTGAGTAAGAACATTTGATTAGCGGGAGAAAAAATAATTTCCTATATTTTTTAACATTTTATTAAAATTAATTTTATGATATATTTTAAATTTTTAGGTTAAGTAAAATAAAAAAAAATTCTTTGAATTTTGAACTATCTTCGAGAAGCCATGTGTTCAGTTCTTTAAGACTTCCAAGTGAATGAGAGATATATTTTTATTTATTTTCATCTCCTTCTAATGTTTCTATTAGTTTCATAATATAAATGAACAAATAGCTTGTGCTTTTTTTTCTCTCCCTGAAACGTGTGATTTTGTTTAAGTAAAAAAAAAAAAGGATAAGCTGGCCCAAAAAAAAATAAGAAGATAAAAACGGTTGATTTATTGATTGAAAAATAGAAATAGTACCCTTTTTTTTCCTTCAAAATTTTGCTTATATAAGTGGAGAGAAAATATTGCAGAGGTAAGATGCGAGAAGGGAAAAATTTAGGAAGAATGGCACTTGAGTTTAAATCATTTTATTTTAATAAAGTCCCGATGAATTTTTTCCACCTAAAAGGTTCCAAAGAATTTTAAAATGTAAATGAAGTTCCCTTAGATACTTAATTAATCTCTTAACAAGATTTTTAACTTGCAAATTTGCTACTCCATCTTCTTTGATGATTTGCAAATTTATAAAATTATTTATTCAACTCTAAATATTTGTAACTTACTCTCACAGATTTGCAGCTTTTATCTACTGTAATTTGCAACTCTATATCTCAATTTTATTTATGAATATAATTTTAATATTTATTTTTCTCACAATAAATTATTTGTTCAATTTCAAGAATTTGAAATTGATAAATTTTATTTATAAATTTATAAATAAAATTTCTAAAAATAAGATTAATATTGATATTTTGTGTTTATAAATAAAATTGGGATATAAAGTTACAAATCATGGCAAATGAAGTTGCAAATATAAGAAAATAAGTTGCAAACACCTATAGCTAACAAAATAATATCATAAATTCAAAGTTGAAATCCTGAATTTTTAAATAAAATTTGGAACTTGAGTTGCAAACTAAGGTAAACGGAATTACAAAATATAGAGAGTAACTTGCAAATTTTTGGAATTGAATAAGTAATTTTTCACGAGAAAAATAAATATTGAGATTATGTTCATAAATAAAATTGGGATACAAAGTTGGAAATCATAATAGATAAAGTTGCAAATATAAGAGAGTAAGCTGTACAATTCTAGGAGCCAAATAAATGATCTTATAGAATTCAATGTTAAAATTTTGTGTTTTTTATAAAAATATTGTGTTCTTAAATTAAATTAGGAAATGGAGTTGCAAATTTCAGAAAATAGGTTGTAAATTTATAAGTTTATAATTTTGTCAAAAGATCAATTAATAATCAAGAAATTTTATTTATATTTTGAAATTCATTGAGACTGTAACTAAGATGAAATGACTATTTTGAGACTTAAATGTCATTTTTCCAAATATTTATCATAGCGGCCAAAATAAAATATTAAAAATAGACACAATACGACGTAAAAGCCTAGTGGAGGAAGAAAGATAAGATTAATGGAAACAGGAAAGAATGAGTGAACAGAAAGGAGAGCATATATAAGAACAAGAAGAAAAAGAAAAACTATTTTGTAAAATTTGCAAAAAAAATATGAAAGAAGCAGAGTAAGTTGAATACAATTATAACTAAATAAAGGAATTTGTAATTGATTAATTTATTAAAAAAATGTCATCATAGTTATTTGCAGCAAGAGAAAAGTTGCTACAAGGCTGGATTAATCACGGCCACATTAAATGGGTTGTTAAACAAATTCTCAACAAGCCATTATATTCATAACTTTAAGGGAAACCAGAGCAAAAGAACATTGACCCTACAATTCTATTTCTTCTCATTAAACTTCTTCAAATATTTGAGAATAAACAAAAAGGTTTTTAGAATTGAAGAACCCATCCATGCTAGTTGCTCAAGCACTGGCACAGTTGGATTGACAACTGAATTTTAGTGTTGAGAGTTCACATGACTGTATCAAAAGGAAGAGGATGCTTGTTGCTTGAGTCATGAAGTTGGCACGTGTGGTTGGGTTTCTCATGTAACGCAAGCAAGGGCATTGTTCATGTTCTTTGAATAGTCCAGCTCTTGTTTAACTTAAGAACTACTACTTTGAAACTAGAAGCAGGAAATATATACTCTTGCTGTTCAACGAGGAGACAAGCATCATAACTCACAAACCAACCAGAGGGAACCTTAGAATATTTTTCAAGAGATTAAAGACCTATTTGATTTTTATTCTCATTTATTGTTTTTAAAAATTATTTTGTAATACAATTTTTAAAATTGTTTTTCAAAATAAAATGAAATAAAAATGCTTATGATTATGTTAATAAAAAAAAGTTATAAAATTAAAAAATAGACTGATAATGATTATTATAAATAGTTAATGGTGATGATTAATAATAGAAATTAATTAAGATAATTATAATTTTTAATGATCAAAGGTAATGTAATTTAAAAACATGAAAAATAAAACTAAAACAACTTGAATGTTTTTTATTTTTTATTTAAAAAAATGAAAACAGTTTTGCAAATAATTAAATAAAAAACACTAATTAAAATAAATTTTTAATTTTTTAAAAATAATTTTTTAAAATAAAAAACAAAGAGACTCTAAGATTTTCTATCATTGAATGAAGCTCGAAATTCTAGTCTAGTTCATTTGTTGAATTATAAAATAAAATAACGGGAGAGAGCTCAACTTTCAAGGAAGTTTTCCAAAGAATCACCATTACTTCTTCAATGCATGGTTTCTAAGTTGCAGATGGATCAAGAATAACTGCCTTGCCATTTGATAAGTTGCTTGTGCAAAAGGGTTTGCAACAAAATGTTTTGGAGCTTACTCAAGTACCAAGTTATATAAACTTGTGAACAAGAAACTGTCCCTCGAATGCTCGATTACTTCTACCATAACAGCAACTGTGTATATGTCCATTAAATATTATTCTGAAATTCATAGTTGTTCCTTTTGAGAAGTCAACATGATAGAATTTCAGTGTATGAGATCAAAAGAAGAAGGAAGGGGGGGGGGGCAGCCGGTGGCTAAGGAACACCCTTAGCATTGGAAACCACTTGAGTGTAACCAAACTCTGAGAATTTGGCCAAAATAAGTATAAAAAAGAAAAAAAACTGAGAGGGGCATGATTTTTTGGCCAGAGAGAGAGGCATGATTTAAATGCAGTATTCATTGCAAGGAGTCCCACGGGCATTATTCCGAACGAACGACTCACTCAAGTAAATATATTACTTGTGAAAGTAACGCACAGAAATACGCTGCTTGATGGGGCTCCTGCAAGAGGGGCAATCTTTCATACCCTGTTTTTCATGGAGCTCATTGCATGTTGTGCAAACCACCTGATGAGCACACGGAAGGAATACAATAGACATCTCCTCTGAAAGACACATTACACATTCTCGTTCACGTTTTACGCCTCCGACCACAGAGTAGTTATTTAAAGTTGTGACCACTTCTGACATGGAAAAGGTCCGTGATTCCTGCAGAGCAACACCATCTTTCTTGTTGTCCATACATCTGATGGCGTAGCTTCCATCAATGCCCCTCCTCAGTGCAGCAATTTTTGAAGAATCAGTCTTCTGTCTCAGTTGCGCAATTTCTTTCTCAAGTTTCTGTATATCATGTGTGTACCGCTGCAGATTCTTTTCTGCATTTGATTTGATCATGTCTTCCTCGGATTTTGCTAAAACTTCAATTTGTTCTCTTTCTTTTCTTATGGAACTAGCCTGTAGGAGGATTTCTTCCTTTGCCTTTACTTCTTGTTGCAATCTAGCCTGTGATAGTTTCCTTTACAATGAGAACAGACCCGGTAATAAAATTCATTTAGCCCCAATGGACAGAAGATGATTGCATGCGTGGAATTTCACAAGGGGTGCAAGGATACCAAGACCATTTTCACCTTTTAACTCTAACCATACTTAGCCGTTTCTGATTTAATAATTTACTTCAAGTACGTGTGTTGAAACCATCAAAATGAATAGAACCTTACAAAGTCAAAAGAAAAGAAAAAATGGCCAAAGAAGGAAGGTGAGCAAAAGTTTTGCAAGGCGCAGCAGCATAGTCTATCAGAATAAATAGTAACGCCATGAGATTAAGAAAATGTAATGTGTATTCACACCTCATGCGACCATAGAAACATAGCACATATAAACACAAAAACTCACACCTGAACTAGAAAACATTCAGCAATATATCAGTAACTTATTTTCTTACCTCTTTTTTTTTTTCAATTGAGGGGGTGTATGCCCCACGCAGGGGATCTTGACTATTAAAAAGGTAAAGCTGATGTTAAACATATATTATTATTGTGGCAATTTTACAATATTAACCACCCATTGTAAATGCTAAAGGTCATGTGATGCATAGAAATGGATAGCAAATAGTTCGGTTGGGTATTTAAGAAACTCAAGCAACATGAAATACGAATAACTTGGAATATGCAAGGCTCAAAGTAGCATACCTCAACTTGCTCCTGTTGCACTTTAGCTTGCTCTAATTCCTGCAGCAGCAGCGCCAATTTACGCTTTTCTGTCATTAGCTCTTCCTGAAATGAGGCTCTCTGCTTTTCCCATGACTGAAACTTCATAAGGGCATTCTTTTCCCTCCTTGAGACCTCTTGACAGCTTGCTGCTGATTCTGCAGCACGTAACTTAGCATCCTTCATTTCTCTCCTCAATGCTGCATTCTCCGCCTCAAGCTTCCGGACAGCAGCATTAGCTCGCTCCACCTGTCCACTAGCTTTACACAAGGCATTTTCCATCTCTGACAGCTTCTTCATAGTGTTTTCCTCAAGAGTTTTCTTCTCTTTCTTAAGACGTTCAACTTCCTCTTTCTCCTGCCTTAGTGTCTTAAGTTCAGCCTTGTCCTTACTCAGCCTACGAGCAGCCTGCATAACCTTTTGATTAGCCCACTCAGTCCATTCTTGAAGCTGATTTTGGAGCTCTTGTACCCGAGGAACCAATTTCAAAATCATCTCATCCTTTCTATCCTGGAGTGGCTGCCCCAAGGACTTCTCATAAGTTATCCCCATACAAGTATTATGCAATGCATCAGCATTGCAGTTGGCAGGCATTGTAAAAGATTCGCTTGTTGAAGACAACGAAAGAGAAAGATCAGGATCAGTAGCTAATAATGTAGTTGGGCTACCCGAGGCAGGTAAAATATTGACTGCTTGCTGCGATGAAGTATTGGACTTGGGGGAACCAGAAATGGCATCAGGAGAATCGACACTAAATGCAGTAGAGGTAGATGGTCCAGAATTAGGTGACAAATTAGGGCAAAGATTGTCTTGAGTCGCATCAACTACCATTGCCTTGCTTATCTTTAAAGATGCACTCTTCAAGCTAATGGTAGTAGAGTCTGACACAGATTTCAGTTTTCTATCCAAGATTAAACCACTCAACTTCCCTCCTCTTGAAGATGCTTTAGATCCATATGTACGATTACTTAATGATTTCTGTCGAAAAATGTAATCCCTTTTGATGCTACCAGAATGAACTTTTCTAATACTTCCTAACTTTTCTTCCACCATTGGAGATTGGGAAGATCCAGCACTACAGAGTCCCTTATCAATAGAATCAGACCTTGAATCAGTGCCCTCTTTCTCTGAGAATCCACCTAGATTTGAAGAATTCTTCAAGTTGTTCACACCAGGAACTCCTGCTACAAATAATGTCTCAGATTGAGAATTATGAGAACCTGATGAAACTGGATTACTGGGAGTCGGAAGACTCAATTGAGGGCATTTTATTTCAGATTTTAACTGTGAATCTGTTTGGATAGGGGTACACCCACAAGCAGTGCCATCACTAACAAAGATACTCAAAGGATCACCATCCATTGCACATGCATGTGACACATTCATGTCACAGATTAACAAACACCACAATGCATCCCCAGTACTGAAGAATGGCCTGACCTCTCGAAGAACACAAACCAATTCAGCCAAGATATACTTCTCAAGCTGCAGTAAATCTTCAAAACAGTGCTCTCTTGAAGGATCAATCTCTTGTTCATTCCTAAGAAATGCTAAAGTATTATCAACTACATTGGACACTGCATCTTTGCTTCCATAACAAATGCCAGACCTTAAAATGGACTTTGCAGCAACTTCTTCAGTGTAGCCACACGCAACAATTCTTTTTGTTGCACTCTTGAAAATGGTGTCCAAATTGCTCAAAGCAAGTTCTTCCAACTGAGCTTCTGTAAGATCACTCCAATCAGCCTCATGGAACTCCTCTGCCTCCAGTTCCTCCTTGGATTGGCCAGGCCCAGCATTAGATGAACCTACAGGACTAGACAATCCAAGGTCAAGTTTCAGTCCATCAGAAATCTTGATTCAATCTACACAGGCCACAAGCACTGACTTGCCCATGACCTTGGGTTATTTCAAGTTTCTCAGCTGAAAATTCATAATTGAGACATTCATTTTGAGGTGAGGGCATAATCTTATTTTGTTCCGCTAACGGTAGATCAGCCCTAAATTTTCTCTTATTCCTACTTCCCTTGTCTTGCATAGAAACTGAAGGGGAGATTTGATTGCTCCCAGTGGCAACCAATGATGCCATTTTAGCTGCAAAAAAGAAACAGAAAAATCTGTGAATAAATATATCAATTTTTATAACATCTATTCACAAGCACAAATTATTATTCAATACCCAAAACAAGTTCCCACATCCATGATTTTCAGTAGAAGGCCAAATTTTCATTTTTATGTTTGCTCAATAGAGCACAATAGTCGGCAAACTTTCGAATAGAATAGTTTGTCCTCTGCTTACTAGAAGAAAATAATCACAGGTGGCTTAATGGACGTTATTAGGCATCTGTATCGTCTGCATAGTTATGATTTGTCTTTTCTTAATCTTAAAATTGTAGGGACAACGATCTAATGGAAGATCAAACGAACAAAATTATAATAAATTAGCGAGACAAGATCAGTTGCACTGATTAATAAACTAGCAGAACAACATTGTTTTGATGCGCAAATGAGATGGAGCAAAACTGAAATTACGGCCAAAAAGAATAACAGGGTAATGAAGATTAACATTGATCGGTCCATTCAGAAGAAAGCCAACAACATTACCCAATATGATGAATAGAAGAAGTGAAAAACACTCAATTTAAGGGCATTGCATGCACCAAAGAAGACAAATCATTTTACCTTTAAATTTTAGTATTGAAATTTACGATATCCAGCTTCCTGAGGCGTTCAAATGAATAAAATAAATATTAAATCAGAGAACCAATAACAATAAGCCCACTAACCAGAACAGAAACATGTCCAGTAATTTAAGCGGTGAGAGCATACACAGTTTACACAAAATTAAGTTTAAGAGCATCAAAACGAATACAATTCCAGCACAGAATCCAAACTCCAAACGCAACCACAGATCAGAAAAGTGATCCAAGCAAAATATGTTTTCATTGATATCAGAACATACGCAGAAGATCCAATATAGGAGTGGAAGAAGCCGAGAGTTATGATCAGTATCAAACGATCGAAGCTATCCGATTACAGCGATTGTTTGAGCAATCAAAGAGGATCTATATTGCAAATTTAGAGCATCGGACGGTCAGATAATATATCTTTCTTGTGCAGTTGTGCTGAATTCCGGCTCTCAAGAGGCTGTGCCTGAATGAGGGGAAAAGATCCCTAAAGCGTCATTAGTAGAATGTCAGCCGTCAGATCAAACAAAACTAGAAGATCATGCCGCGTGTCAAACTCTGGCCGTTCATTTCTTTAATGAACCAGGGTACATTACAAAATCCCTATTCGAGTATTATAGTATTTTTAATTTTTATTTTTTGTCCACGTATTTTTTAAAATTATTTAATTAAAATTATTTTATATCTTTAATTATATATAATATTATTTTTATAAATGCTGTCATATTTTGACATCCACGGATTGACATATATATTGAGTTATTAATTAATAATCTTGCTTATACTTATTTACTTTGTCTTTCATTCATGAATCTAAGTATCAAAACATTTGCACCTACAAAATATATGCATTCTTTTGTTTAAAAGAATGCACATTATAATAAAAGAATGAGTACATTTAACTCTTTATTAAAGCATTTTACACGCATGTGAATTAAGAGTGAATTAAAAGTATCTTCCCATATTTCTCATATCTAAATTAATAATTTTATTACATATTTTTTTGTTACAATTGATTTATATTTATTTTAAAATAAAATATTATATTAAATAAGTGTAAATATAAAATATTATGTTAGTTTAAAAATAATTAAATATTTTATTAATAGGCGAGTTTGTACATGAATTGTACTGCAGGCTTTTTTGTTATACAATGTCCTTAAAGTTCATTGATTTGATATTTGATAATTTAATTTCATTAAAAGAAGTAATAAATTAAATGAGTTTTAAAATATAAAAGAGATCACATTACAAATTGCCATCATCAATATTACTCATTTAATATCAATATCAATATTATCACACACACAAGCATACACATATATACATTCTTATAACGTCACGCCCCTCATAATTTTTGTGTGTTCCATTATACTGGTTATAATTCATGTACAAACTCATTTCTGAGATGAAATGTAATATGCATAAAAAATTTATAAAAAGAAATGATGCTGTTTATAACAATAAATAGTACAATTCGTTCGGCATTTTTTGCATGAACTATAAAGCATGAAAAACTGTGTTTTGGTTGACTTGATCAGTCTATTTAAAAGAGAAATTATTTTCCTTCAATTTATCACGATTTAAAAATTTTAAAAATATAAATTACATTATTTTGATTGATTTCTCCTTCATAATAATTCATAATTTCACACATTGATCTTGGATGGTAAATTTAACATTAATTTAATATAATATACTCTCTCCATTTAAAAATATAAAATATTTTTAATTAAATCTCACATTTTAATAAAATAATTATTTATTTTTAAATTAAACATATTTTTTTATATTTATTTTTATTTAATAGAATATATTTTAACGTACTTATATCACGTATTCCGACCAAAAAAGGTATATCGGCGTTCATATCATACCGCACAAAGAAAGAAAATCACTTCGGGCTATCAATCGCTTTGGGCTGAAGGGCAGAGCCGGGCGGCGACATGGATCAAATTCAATCTGCACCAAACCGGGGAAAAGCCCCTCTGCCGCAACCACTTCACCAGAGTGATGCAGACGAAGAAGATGAGAACGTGAAGCAGCTGAATGACTGCGCTTCCTACTATCTTTCAATGCAGGTTCTCTGCAATCTCTTTTGATCATGTCTTCCCCCCCCCCCCTTTTTTGTTACTTTCCATAAAACCCTAAACCCTGATTTTGGGATCGATCAGACTGGTTTTTTGACAAAAATATCGTCCTTAATTCGCAGGAATGTCTCGTTAACTCAAACAGGGATTGGAAAGCCTGCCAAGCGGGTATCCCTTGCCGACTCTTTACGTTCGGTTGGCTGATTTTCGCAGCATCGCTTCGCTTGAATTCAGATAATATTAAATTATCATACGAAAATTATTTTTTAATCATTCCATAATGCCAAACTATTTGTGTCTATCACTGCGACCTGCCGAGCTTTTGATTCTTCTTGATAAAACACGAGCTTTTGATTCTCTTGACCTATTTTTCAGCTCCACTGCGTGGATAGTTTAGTCAACCGAAGAGTAAAGATAGATGCATTGATTTAATCAAATGTTTAACCATCTACACTTGAATCGCGGTTTATAGGATGTTTGTGTTTAAATCACATTTTTTTCCTGTAGAAAATCAGCCTGTCTTGCTCCCGGTACTTAAGTTTTATGAAGTTGTTGAATGTTTGTTCCCTCTCCACAGAAGTACAAGCTTTGAAGGCGTGCATAGAAAAGAGAGAGAATAACAAATAGAGATAAGAATTCTGCAGAGAAGGCATTCTGGCGGGCGTCATCTGCTCTGCGTCCTGGATAAACGTGGGAATAAAATGTGAAAAATGGAATCTTTGTACTTTTCAAAGATCTTGACCTCGTAATTGCATCCGTAACCTTGCCCTATTATTATGATTCAACAAAAGGCTGTTTCGCCTCGCATTTGATTGCTGCAAATGAGCTGTGCCCCCAGCCCACTGTGAAAATGAGACGAATCTAGAGACATTACCAAATTTTAGCGTCAGAGATGAGTCATTATGCATAATTCATTTATTGCTTTTATAAAAAATGAACAGATTGTTACTAGAGATGGATTTTTAAATTTATTTTAATCTTAAATATGACATCTTAATTTTTTTTTCTTGTTTCTCACCTTTTTTGTAGTGGTCCCCAAGTAGTGATTGTAGCAAGGAAGAAAAAGAATACTAAAATTTCTGAACATGGTTCAACTAATAAAAAAGGTGTGCTCTCAAATTCAAGTTTTAGAAATGTAGTAGTGTTGGTAGGAAAGTTTCCATCTAAGAAGATTCCGTCATTAGTCTAAGCTCTGGATTAAGTTCTGCCATAAAAAAGAAAAAAGCTGAAACATTGAGCGGCTGAGTGCCATCCCAAACATGTGTTTAGTGTCTTCTAAGTTGGAACGTGCATGCCTAGTCAAAAAATTCACATTGCGCACTCGTCTCTTTCTCGCCTCCATCGTAATTCAGAAGTAGAATAATTGTCATTTTGCTTTTACAACCCCCTGGGCTGTTGATATTATAATTACAGGCATCCTACACTTGATGATGGTCTGAATGAAGCCAAAACATTTCTCCCATACAACAACCCACATTGATACGAGAGAACCATGTAAAGATAACAAAATTACGAAAGATTACACGCAACGCGTCCCACTTGGAGTCACCCTGATCAACATGACACAAAAATAAGCAATTCACACCACCATCTTTACTTCTCAAGAAAAAAGACGAGAAAAAGAAAACCTAGCACCATTGTTCGAGAGACAATACAAATCCCTTAACCCTCTCTCATACAAGACTGGGAAAACCACAAACGTAGATCTTGAGAGGAATAAGGCTTCCATGAAGGAAGAGCGTGAAGTGGCTCAATGAGAGAGAAAGCGAGAAGAACGAGCGGCAAGGATTTGAATCAATAAACTAAGCCTTCTTAGATGGCCAGATATTCCCTATTATTGCGCATTACTGAATTCTAACCTGTGTTCTACACAATCCGGTCAAGGGAAAGGGAAAAAAAGACAACGACAGCTGAAAAACAGGTAGGTATCAGCACGATAATTGCCAAAAACCAACATGAAAAGGGAAATAATTACAATAAACAGTACAAGCACTACGGCGACCCTTATGACTTATTTTCGCATTTAACACTGCCACCAACGAGGAAGAGACTTCTTAGAAGCTAAATTGCTAGAGACATCGTCAAGAGGAGGTGCTGAGAAGCCCTGAGCAGAAATACGACCTAAACTTTCAGCATTTGCTGCTTCCATATTATACTCTCTGCTTTGATCAGCATTCAGCTGCAAAGTTGGTTAAAATACAGCAAGTAAGATCGAAGAAATACTCATCATAGTTTAAGAACCTGGAAGATAGCATTCGATGGGATGAGAACTGACTATTTGGTAGACAACTCGTTGACCATAGAATGGAGTTGAGTTGAATCCGGCAGGCTGGTTGGGCAACGTTCCCAAGCTTACACACTCAATATTCCCCCCTTCAGCCGCAGCGCTCTTCGCATATTTTTTATGGCCAGGCTCCCTACATGAGAGATAAGCAATATCTATTTCTATGTCTAAAATGAGCACAATATGACTGGTGAGTTGAGAGATAACATTTGAATGACGGCTTCAATGCAAATCTGGATGTTTGTTTGCCACCAGGTTTTCCAACAAAAAATGACACATGGATAATTTTTTATCGCTCATCAATATGATGACCACCTTTATCGGAGAAACTTATAACAAACATTTCACATTTTACTCAAAGTTTTGTGCATGTTTAAACTGTATGGCATGCAAACTTATTCATGAAACAATTAATTTGACATTTAATTAGAATTATGACGCATCATCCCGTCACAGAACAAGGAATCAGAAATATCAGCAAGTGAGGCCACTAAAACAAAGATAGCAGAGCATGAGCAAGAAAATAAATTGCAGCTTAAAAACTATAAGGAACCGCGCTAAAAAATTTTACCAACTAAAAGCTATGGATCAGATTTTTTTCCGTATGTACTATGCACAGAAGGACTACATACTAGATGTTACTTTATAATAATAACCAATTATGACGTTTACTAAAACACTGAATACAAGCATCATTGAGTTAGCTCCAGCTACAAAATCATCATGTGGTATTAATTCATGCCAGTTTAGCAGATAGGTTAGATTGAATGAGCACCGACAGACAGCAAAGCTTTCGCCAGAGATCATGTGACAAACCAATAACAATCAGGAGTTAAACGAAAAAATCACAATCACCTTTGAACTGGCAATCCCTTGGGAACACTATCAAGAGTTGAGTTGACTCCGGCCACCTCATAATTTGATGTTTCAAAATTAGCAGCATATTCAGCAGTCCCTTCAGCTAATGACTTCGCATATTCTTTACTGCCTTGCACCCTACGTGAAAGGCAGGCAAGGTAGTTCTATGATTTTATCTCTATATAGAGTACAGCATGACTGCTGACTTGCAATAGTCAATACAATATTTAGAGGACATAAATTTAGTGCAAACTTTAAGGTGTTTGTTTGCTATTGCATACTATGATAAATGTGATATTTCTTTTTAACAGCTCATAATCACATTTTCATCCACATGTATGGAATGCACATTTTGTCATGAAACAACTGGTGTGTTACTTCATAAGAACTATGCCACATCATCCTGTTACAGAGCATCATTGGAATACAAGAAATGGAAGTATTTCTAGAGGCATTATGCATAATTTATAAGATGAAGACTAAATAAGAAATCTAAGACAAAGAAGAAAGTGAAAAAAATATGGCAGAGGATGAGCAGGAAAATTAATGGTCATATAAGAGCTACGAGAATTGATTTATAGGGTGATACGCACGCATAAGAGTACCTCATTGATTATCACCATCCACTTTTCACGAGTTATTATTTTACAGCAGTTATGTTGTTCACTAAACCAGCCCAAAACAAGAATCTGTTTGATGGCAGATTCTGAACAATAAGCTGGATTCAAAAAATGCTATAAGTTATGTTTAGGTCTTGGACACAACATTTTCACAGCAACATCATGTGTAGATTCAAAATCATCATGTCATTCGAAGTTAGGGTGTTAGGGTTAACCAGCTGACCACTGTTAGACAGCAGAACTTTTTCCATATACTCTCTCCATTTCTAATTGTAAGAGAAACTATTACTTTTCACTTTTTTTTTATATAAGCAAAATCACTTATTTCAATAAACATTTATTATATATTTTTTAAATCATCCCTCATAATTTATATTAACGAAAAATAATTAATGCATGCTTATATGTTGATTAACATAAGACATTTCAGTCCAATTTTTTTATTTTCAAATATAATTATTATAGTAAATTAATTTTTTAAATTGTGTGATACAGTTTTCTCTTATGTATAGAAATAGAGGAAGCATCACGTAAGCAAGGTGATAACATTTAAAAGATGAGTTGAAAAAAATTATCAGAATTACCTTTGCACGAGCTCTCCCTTGGCAACATGATATAGTGAGACCAAGCTTGGAGTGAGAGCAATTGAATTAAATTCGTGACGAGTGTGGGTAACTCTAGTACGCCGCAATCTTTTTGTCCCTGTGTTATAACAAAGAACTTCTGAGTCGTTGTACAACATCAGGATTTCCCCATTGCCCATAAACTTTACCGGCTCATAAAAGTCAGAGTGGGATTTTCTAGGATATAAATTTTCAATCACAAACTGCTTGGTCCAAGACTCCTTCACCCCATACTCTTTCATAACCCAAATATCAAATTTTCTACTATCCCCGAAGACACATACAAAGAGACAACCTTCAACCACCCCCAACCTGAGATCATTAGAAATTTTCCTTTTAGTTCCATCAAGGCATGGAGGTGGAGGAACCGACCCAAATTCCTCAGTCTCAAAATTGAAAGAATATATATATTCAGAACTGCTACCTGCACTTGGAACCCAATGAAGAGAACCACGTAAGAAGGAATTAAAAGATGGCGCAACAAGAGCACAGGGTGCATACCCAATGCTTTTCCAAGTTCCTGTATCCATGTGATATATTTCAGCATCCAGATAGTCATTCCCTGACCACTTAACCTTCGGATGAAAAGTTTGTAGCACCTTATACCGATTTGTCACAGCACAAAATCCAAGTCCAATGAAAGAACCCATACTCCTACCTTCACTTGCTGGAGGAATAGTGACATACTCTCCCAAAATGGGATTGCATACCCAAATGGGGTCATCTTTTTCAACGCCAGATAAGCAGAGCAAGCCATTACATGAATTCAAGAGGCCGAATTTCGAGCAGGGCAGGTTAATCTTGGGAGTGAGCATCAATTTATCAAAGCGATAGGGATCGCGACCCCGTTGGTCGACATGGGTAAGGATGATTTTGCGCGATTCGGAGAGGGAAGGTATCGTTTTGATAAGTATGGAAGTGGAAGATCTTGCAAGTTGAAGTTCGACAAAGCGAGGATGCGAGATTAGACGAAGCCAAGCTTTGCAGGCCCGTTTGCAGCTGAGAATAGACTTAATTGGAAGTCTTGAGAGAATGTCGATGATAATGTTCGGAGGTAAAGTTTGGATTTTGCACTGACCCGTCCATAGCAGTACCGGTGCCGTCTCTTTCAAACTGCTGCTCCCTAAATTGCTCGCTCCTCTTTTCTTCTTGCGATTCATTGGGGTTTCTGCTCTTCGTCTTTCCACGAGGATGAGTTCAGTTGAGATTGTTAAAAACTCACCAAAAAATGATTATTATTAAGAGTAAATTAATATTATGCCCTAAAGTTTTATACTTTGCCACTTTATACCCCTTTTTTGATTTCAGTGAAAAAATATCAACCAATGATCATTGAAAAAAATTTATATTAATAAAAAATTATTTATTATTAAAATTTAAATGAATAATTATTAATTTAAGTTAATCTTTTATTAATAAATATTTATTTATATTTTAACGATAACTTATTTTAAATTAACAATAATTTATTTTAACATTTTTTATTTAAATTTTGATAACAATTAATTTTTGATTGATATAAATTTCTTTCAATAATCCTTCATCGCTATTTTTCCTTTAATGTTTCGCATTCTCTCTTTCAATTAGGGTGACTTTTTTTTTTCATAAAGTTCCATCCACTGTTGCTATTATTCTTTAAAAGCAAAATGAAGTAAAATTGGTTTTTTTAAGGGAAAATGACCATTAAGGACCCCCTAAAGTTGTTAATTTTAATTGAGGATCATAAAATATTAAAATATAATTAAGGACCATGGTCCTTCCTTGGAATTTAAAAGAATGTAAATTGTCTTAAATGTCCTCAGAGCCGGTAATTTGGACTAAACCCGACGAGCCAACCGAATTGCCTGAAAATATTAAGGCTTAGCCCGAATAAAAAAATATTTTTTTAATGTTCGAGCTTATTCGAGCAGCTCGAATGAGTCCAACAAAATTTGGGCCAAGCTTGAATAGGTTTGGGCTTAGCTCGAATACCCGCATCACCATCTTTTTTTTTTAGTTGCTCTTAATCAAACAGTCAGTCACTACTTAGTCAGCTCATTGCTGAAGACTCAAGTGCTCAGTGCCTCAGTCACACTCGCGGGAAAAGAAAAAAATAGAGAACTTGAGAAGTGAGAAGTACACATAGTCACACACAGCTAGCTAGAAGCACTGAAGCAGAGCAAGCACCAAGTAGAGACGAATGAGAGATTATAAACAATAGCACGACATAGACCCTCGGTGGCTTAGATTGAGTAACTTAGACGAATGAGTGATGTAGACGATCGAGACAGCTAAAGCCACCACCGCCAAGCCTCTCACTGTGACTCAGACACTCGGAGACGACACAAACTAGAGACAATGCAGATCTATCAATCGTGACTTTATGACTCTCCTCCTTTCATCTCAAAAGACTCGTCCCTCTCCAGTGAGTTCAGTGACTCTCCTTTCTCTCGACTTGTCTTGATCGCAATTCTCCTCGCATCATATTGTCACAAATCTCATATCCCCTTGCTTCGTTGTTGCCCTCTTTTCCTTCTAGTTTTGGCTTTGCACTCTTTCAAGCATATCTCCCTGACGTCACCGCCAGCTATCCTTGGGAGCACAGGTGAGCTTTCATTGTCTAATTTTTTAAATTTTTTTGTTTTCATCTCATGGATTGATCAGTCTGTGATTCTCGATAGGATTCAAACAACATAAAATCTTTTGATTAATCAATTATGATTAACTATTTCCTGCTACATTTAGTGTCCTTGGCAGATTAGAAATTTTAATCCTTACTGATGCTTTAATTTAAGTTGCAGTGACTTGACTTTTCCAACTAAGTTATAATTTGATGTTTGATTATCGAAAAAATGTGGATTGATAATAATTATGTTCTATATAAATTGATTACTAGTATAGAAATTGTAATTGTTTGTTGAGGTTAAGCTGTGATTAGATTGATGATAGGAATTTGAATGAAATGTTTTCTTTTCATGCTCTCTCTTTAACTTGTTTAATGGACTAATGGTGGCTAATTAATTTTATTTAATTGTCTTGTATGTCCCATTATACGTAGTAAACAATATCTTTTAGGCAAACGAAACATATTAAAATTGAGGGTTTTGCCAGTAATAGAAATGTGGCTGCTAGTGGTAGCAAGGTGGGTGATAATTTGCGTAATGTTGCGATTGTGTTTGCATCCCAGAATAAGAAGGAAAAATTTGTTTGTTCTAGTAAAAGAATAGCTTTTGAATAAGGAGGGAACCTTTCTGGAAGTAAAAAAGTTAAAACTTGCACGTTTGATATTTGAAAGTCTTTTTCTAAAATTATAATTGATGAAAAAATAAAGGCTAGATGTAATGGTTGCAATAAAGATTTAGCACGATCTAGAGCTGATAGCACATCTCATCTAGCACGGCATGCTAAGAATTGTCCTCAATTAGCTAAGTATCATGATGTAAGGCTAATATTGATGGATTAAAAAGGAAAATTGAGGTCTAGGAAACTTGATGAAAAGGAGGCGTGGCATTCTTTATCTATAATGATAATTGAACATGATTTGTCTTATTCTATTGTTGAATATAAATGGTTTAGTCATTATTCTACTATCTTGAATCCTAGTGTGAAGTGCATTACTAGAAAAACAGCAGTAAATAATGTCATGAAAGTATATGATGGGCACAAAGAAGCCTTGAAACAAAAATAGTTAAATAGCATTGGAAGAATTTCCTTGACATTTGATTGTTGGACAACTATAACCTTTGAAGGTTATTCATGTTTAACTGCTCATTTTGTTGATGAAAAGTAAATGTTAAATAGTAAAATATTTTCTTTTTGTCACATGGAACCCCTAGATTCTAGAGTAGAATTGGCTAGAAAAGTATATAATTGTTTGGTGGAGTGAGGGATCATAAGAAAGTATTTTCTATCACTTTAAATTTGCAGGAGAAATTGAAAGAAAGGCTAGCTTTACAAGATAGTGCAAACTTGATTTGTGAAGGGGAGTTTTTTCATATAAGGTGCTGTACCTATATCTTAAACTTGATAGTTCAAGAGGGTTTGAAAGTGATGAATATTACTTTAAACAAGGTTAGGGGCAGCATTAAGTATGTGAGAAATCATAGGCAAGGATAATTGCTTTCAAGCAATATGTTGGAGAAGTTAGTGGAATTGATTGCTCAATGGGCTTGCAAATGGACATGCCCACTAGATGGAATTTAACTTTTGCAATGCTTGAAAGTGCATTAAAATATTATCGTGCTTTTACTAACTTATTTTGCCATGATACAAGTTTCACATCTTACCCAACACATGAAGAGTGGACGAGAGGAGAGGAAATGTGCAATTTCTTGAGGCCATTTGATATTACGTCAAGGTTGATATCTGGGTTATCTTATCCCACTTCAAATTTGTATTTCTCTTAAGTGTTAAAAATTCGACTCTTGTTGGATGAAAATATGTTCAATGGTGATCTTGTGATTTGTGAAATGGCCAAAAGAATGAAAGACAAGTTTGATAAGTATTGAAATGATTATAGCAATATCCTTGCAATTGCAGCTGTGCTTGATCCACGAATGAAGCTTCAAATGATACAGTATATGTATGCCAAAATTGATAATATAAGTTGCCATGCCAAGATTGGGAATATCCAAAGCAAATTGAAATATATTTTTAATCAGTATAAAGAGATGACTTCTATTTCTAATGTTGGGGCTGG
This sequence comes from Prosopis cineraria, assembly GCF_029017545.1. Taxonomy (NCBI): domain Eukaryota; kingdom Viridiplantae; phylum Streptophyta; class Magnoliopsida; order Fabales; family Fabaceae; genus Prosopis; species Prosopis cineraria. The sequence continues at coordinate 2,619,299 of NW_026555335.1, forward strand.
ATCAAGTTCAACAATGCCAACACATAGATATCAAGCTCAATCCTCCATTACTTCTAATGTTTCAACAAAAACAAGTAATATTCAAGAGATTTTAGATGTAAGTTTTTTTTATTTTAATCTTATTTTAATTTTTTAAGACATATATTACTTAAAATTTTTGCATGATGCAGGATTAGATTAGTTATACAAGTATAAATTTTATGTCTGTTGGCAAGTCTGAGCTTGAATTTTATCTGGATGAAGCAATACTTCAGCCTCACGTATATTAAGAGTTAGATATCCTTAATTAGTGGAATACTAATAAAGGTAGATTTCCAATTCTTTCAAAGATGGTAGCTGATATACTTGGCATTTCAATCACTACAGTTGCAAGTGAATCTGTAGTCAACATTGGTTCACATGTTCTTACAAAATATCATAGCACTCTTCTTCCTGATAATTTTCATGCTCTTATTTGCACCTGTAACTAGTTGTATGGTTTCAAAATAATGGTAATATATGATTATTTTTATATATTTTTTCTTTCTTGATTAGAAGCAAATTTCACTAAATTATATTACTAAACTTGTTTATTTATTGCATATAATGAAATAGTGATTGAAAATGAGAGGAAATTATTTGAAGAAATTTCACCCATTAACATGCCCACTGAGAGTTCAAATGTAGCTTTGGATGATAATGACAATGTCAATTAAAAGAGTCAAGAGGAATAGGGAATAAGAGGAAATTGACAGTATGGTGTTTTAAGCATAATGTTTTGAATTTTATTGTGAAATTTTTATCTTTGTTGTGAAGGGATTATGCAATTATGTATTATTAAACTCTTATTTTCAAGTTATTTAAACCCTTACAAGCTTTATTAGTACTTAATAGCATGCCTTTGTTGTTAAATTAAGCAATTAACTTTTCAAATGTTGTTATTAATATTAATATTAATGTATTTTTTATGATTTATTACATGTATTTTACTAATCTAGAATGTGTTGTTATGTTTATATTATTTGGAAAAAAAATTAACTTGTAAATTTTAAATTTAAATTAGTTCAAAAAAAAGGTTAAAAAAATATTTTTTAAAAGTTTTAGGTATTTGAGCCAGCCCGAATAAGACTGAAGCCCAAAGATATTAAGGCTAAGCTTGACTATATGAGGTTTTTTAAAGGGTACGATACTTAAACCCTGATCGGAATAAGCTCAGTCCAAATTGAGCCTAGCTCATTCCCACTCTCTAAATGTCCCTGATGAAAACAATCACTAAGTGAACTTATTAAATTTCCAAGTCAATTTTATGTATTAATAAGTGACCTTAAAACGTTTTAAAAGTGAGTTTATTTCATATTGGAAAACAATTTATTCCTAAATATGGTTCCTTATTTTTCAACTGATATTAATAATATTATTATGCTATGATAGTGATTTCAACAATGCCATGTCTTTATTTTTAAGTAGTATACAAATAAGCATGAAATTTTCACAAGTCATTGGATTCATATTCTTAAGTGGAATTAATAAATTTTTGAGTTACTTTTGTATATTAATAAGTGATATTGAAACGTTTCAAAAATGAGTTTCTTTCGTATTAGGAAACAATATATTTTTGAGTGTGATGTCTTGTTTTTCCAACTAACGATAACAATATTCTCATACTACAATAATGATTGAAGCATTGTTATGTACATTTTAGTATTTAGTAGAAATTAATTTTGTAAGGTTATGTATGTTTTTTATTCTAAGTAAGGACCATGATCCTTAATGGAAATTAAAACCTTAATTGTCATTTTTCCCTTTTTAAAGTGAACTTAGCCATAGTAATACATACAAATCCAATCATCAATTTATTGGTATAAAAATTATTGTTTCTTTACAAAGTAATTGAAAGTTTTATTCTCTATTTTATAATAAAAAGTGATTATTATTTATCTTTTAAAATTAATTTTTACTATACAATTCTTAACGCAATATAATTTATTCATATTCTTTGCCTAATATTTTCTAAGAGAAAACACCTTAAATACCTTTTTTGGATAAAAGAGGAGTAGCCAACCTACCTAAATTCTCCTAATACAAGCCTAATTAACCCCATCAAAATCAATAATTCTAATGAGAGCATTCATGGGTTCAAGAATCAACTACAAACCAAGTCCTATAACAAGTCCTTGCTTAGCGAGGTAATCCGCTGCTCAATTTCATTCTCTATGAGTATGTTATAGATGGATCTCCCAATCAATTTAATAAATTGGTGCACCTTATGCAACAAAATATAGTCAAGGTAATCCACATTAGGTTCCATAATATCTAGTTCCAAGGCATTCGTAAAGTCAGTCTGAAGAATTATTTTTTTGAAACCCACATCCCACATTTTTTTAAGTCCAACTAAAATTGACCATAATTCTATATTCAGGCTATCACCTCCTTCAATTTGACATATGAACCTAGAGAAAAAGCTACTACTCTCATTTCGCAACAATCCCCTGTAAGCAGTGATGTTTTCAGTGAAAACATAGGCTCCATTAACATTGAGTTTCAACCACCCCTCCTCTAGCGAACTTCATCCCATCACATTTGTGATCATCAAGGAATTACCTAAAGAATGCTTAAGTACCTTTTGTCATGCCTTACTTGATGACACAATCATCACTTAAGCTCGTGAAATAATCTCATCTACAGTTACAAATTTGCCTTCAAAAATAAAAGTGTTCTGACATTTCTAAAGGCCATGGCAAATAATAATGAACAATGAACTCTAATCCACCTCAAAGTTTGTTGGTCTCTCAAAAACATTACTCATAATCCAATCCTTCAAGCTGAAGTTCATAAAATAATGCCAAGCAAAGCAAGAAAAAGCTTGCGCCATACTATTTGCCAATAAACACAATGTCGAAGGACATGCAAAACCTCTTTAAAGCCATCATGACACAATGGGCAATAATCATCAATACTTAACCCACGCATCTTTCTTATAGAGTTTGTAAGGAGGCTACCTCTATAAGTCAACTAAAGGAACGGGTGATAACATTAAGGAGCTTTCACCCCCTGGTCCCGCCCTCTTTTTGATTGCTACCCTATGTTCAAGAGCATATTATATGCCGATTTAATATACAATAATCCATCCTTTTTCCCCACACCATCTCACAATATCACTATTAGTTACATGCTCAAACCATTTTTTAACTTTCTCCCAAGTGGCTTTAATTCCTACCCAAACATGAGATCCTAAGTGCTTAGCAACAATCTTAAGAATCAAATCCTCACCACATCTGTACTTATCTCTTACCACCTAATTAACCCATTTGTCTTTTAATATCATAATGAAATAAGTTTTTTTTGGTACAATTTTTAAACTAATACGTACTCCCTGCGAACTACAAAGTTACCTAATATCCTTTGTTTTAAACTAAGCAAGGTTTCTAAAAGAAACCCTATATTGTGATCCAAAGTGATTACAACATTCAACTTATTAAAGATACCCATAATTAATTACTCAATAAAAGGTATAATTGGAAAAAATGTAAAGCATATCTAATGTCCTATATTTTGAATCAATCAAAACTTTAAAAAAAACAACTTATATTATTTTCTAAAGGGAGTATAAGTTAAATGATTCATATTCTTAGCCTTGATTTTTCAAAGAAAATACATATAATAGATAACATATAGATGACAAGAAAATGAACGACACAATTAACTACTGTTGTAACTAAAAGGAAACTATATATCTTTCAAAAGAAGCATCCCAGATTCCCCTAGCCAATATTTTGAAGGTTTGATTTCCTAAACAACTTTCTTCTACTTTATTATCAAGATTTCTTTTTCAAATATAAAGAGCTCAATCATTAATCTTTACAAGGCAGAGGAATATACTTTCATATAAGAAGAAAGAGGGTGAACACAGATGGAATATACTTCCATATAAGAAGAAAATGGCTAAATAAGAATAAAAACCTGCTCCTATATATTTGCATCAAATAACTCTACTTGGTTAAATATACTAGAACCTATAACTAACCCAGGAAAAGTGATAAAGCAAAAAGAAAAAAGAAAAAGAGAAAAAAAAATATAGCATTGGCTACAGTACTCATGCTTTTAATCCTTTGATCAGCATTCTGTTGTAAAATTGGACAATATGAAATGAGGATAAAGAAACTGAGCAATAAGAATATTAATTTTTTAAAAAATTAAACAAAGAACATAACATGAGATTAAACAAAAAACTTTGCACTTTCTTTACTAATTTGCACCCTCTTTATAGAGCATTACTGGTTTAAATGACATACCAGCTTCTAAATTGATCTATTTCATAATGATTAATCATATGTGATAAATTTATCATATTTTTTTAGATTAAAATAAAAAATGAAATCAAAATATGGACCCAATGGCATTTTTATGGCTTGGCTAATTAAAAATATAGGCTCAAACGCAAACTTGTTACTACTTAAGATAATCTTTACAGGAGAGAAAATTGTCCAAATTTATGATAATAATCTAGAGAATTATTGTAATCAATTATGAATGTCTGGAGAAAAAAATGTGGCTTAATTTCAAGTCAGAAATCAAAATCATTTAAGAAATCATATAAGACTAGTCAACTTAATTATTTTTCTAGCAAAAAAGAAACCTAATCATTCATTTCATCGGCTCAGTACAACTTCCTTTAATCCTTAACCCAAATAAAACAATATTAAAAAAATGACTACTTGGAAGTAAAAAAGTGGATTCATTAGCATCATCAAGTAGCATGTGTATACATGACAATTAAGGGCTTGTTTGGTAACATGTTCTGAGAATAATTTTTTTTTCTCTAAAACAAAAAAAATTGATAACATTTTCTTAGAAAGTGTTTTGAAAAACATAAAAACTAAATACTATTTTATAGAATAGAAAAATGGAAATATTTTTTAAGTGTTCTGAAATTATTATTTTGAAAAATAAGAGAGAATGTAAAAAAACACTTGTTTTCATTATTTTATATTTTCAAAACATAACAGACCATTCCTCAAAACAATAAAATAAAAGTAGTTTCAAACAACCCTTAAGTATGAACATATTGTAGAAACCCCAACATAATATATTGGAGCATTCTTTTAAAACTAAAATCTACTAATGTATCATAAGTTTAATGTGAACCATAAGCATTTGCTAGAACAAATTCAACAGAGATACTATTGACACAGTGGTGTTCATCAATGGGTGTCTTGAACCCTTTGCCTATAAAAACATGGCCCAATTACCTGTCATAGGCTGCCCATGTTATTGCAGTCCTCCCACCATCAGGGTTTAGCTAAAAATTTATATTTCAAGAATGCTAAAAATTTATATTTCAAGAATTACAATACAGTTATAACAAAGGGTGAAAAATAAATAGTAGGAAAAAAAAGGAAGAAGCAAGTGAGCAATAAATACTCACTGAGCGAATTATGAAACCAAGAAGACCCTCAAAGAAAGCAGGCCAACCTCAACTAGAATCCAATTTGGTAGTAGACTTGTAAGGACGAGTTCCACAACCAGCACAATTGTAAATTACTTCTTCATAAAACTTGTTATATTCTTTAATGCCCCTCAATCTGTAAACAATCAAAACTTAACAAGCTGCAATGCCTATGGTTATAAGATCTATAAACTTAAAGGTCTAGCCTATCAAAGGATACATCCATTGTAAATGTTTAAGTTGACAAAGATTCTATTTAAGTCCTCAATTGTCTTTATAGATGGTCTTGAAATCAAAGTCCAAGGCTAGTTATCTCAAAGATTTTTTTTATAAGACTTCAATTTTAAAGGAATTATGGTTATGGTAAACAAATTTCCAATAAGGAAACATTAAGTAGAGGCTAACAATTTTCAAAGAGTACCAGATGTTAAATATATTTTCAACTGATGTTTGCATATTGACTAGTTTGTTCCTAAGCCTCGATATTCCTAAGAAAAAATACATATGAGGGAGATACATCACTAGTAGATGCATATAGTGATAGTAAATCTCAAGTAGAGCAATAAACTTGGATTCCCTACCTATTGAACAATGTCATGGAATATTAGTACCAATATTAAAATAAATAGCTCACAGCAATGCATTATGCACTTTCTCTTTGTTCTTATTAAAAGCTATCAGCTTATAAAAAAACTTACCTAATTTTTTCACATAAAGGGAAAACCAAAAGCTTGGATAGCATACTATTATTTAGCTAAAGTGCAACCACCCCCTCCCATAGTTTTCTTTACACGAGCATGAAGACATGAGAAAGAAGATTCCAATTACTCAAGTAATAATGAGTTTAGATTTCAAACTATATGTCACTGTCAACGTGCAAGTGAACTAGCAGAAACTTAAATTGGGCATGTGTAAAATCAAGCAAACAAATTAAATTCAAATAAAAAAGAAATCTATTTAAAGAGAGTCAGTATCATATTTGATACAGTCAATAAGAGAGGGGATATACTCTGTTCCTTTCTAATAAAGGATCCTAAACTACTTTGGGAGAGGATGGCCCTCCATTCATCCGTTAATTTCAGGATCGATGATGGATCATCCATTGCTCAGTGTTCTCAAGACACACTTTGTTCGAAAAGTGGCCATCAAAGGTATGATATATCACTGCACTCGATTTACAATTGCGATTGCTCTAGGCCCACATATACTCTAATTTATAGGAAAAATGAACTTGGATAAAAAGTTGGCTTTAGAGTCATTTATTTCGGCCACACTATTGTGGTTATAAAATCAATACGTTGCCTTTTTTTAAGTCCATTTTTTCTTGTATTTTTATTTAAGGATAATTGAATATCTAGTACTAATAAGTGAATTTTTTTTTCCTAAATCATTTTTTAAAGAAGTAAAAGTTAGTTGTGAACTTAGATGTTATCTAATGACATGATAGTGAGAAGATCTGACTAACCCCATTTTTGGTTATAAGAGAAAACAAAATGCATGTTCCTTCTTTTTCTTGACCAAGAAAAAAATAGGGCATCGATTGTCTCTTGTTAAGAAAATCTTGATCCTCTTCTTGCCTTCACAAGAGTAAGGTTGGATAAAAAATGCTTTACCCTTGAGAGAGCAAGACAATGACTAGGACTTCTCACCAAAGAAGTGTCCATGTCCAAAAGATACATGTTCATTTTTTACCTCTTTAATAATAAAAATGTCTAGTATTAAAAATGAAATTATCTAAATGTGATAAATATAAAAGTAACAAAATCATAGAGAATAAACTAGTTATGAAATATTAAAATTAGAAAGATTGATTGAATAAAATAATTGTGGAATAAATATTTTTATCATATAAAGCATTGATTGAAGCACGTTAATATTGCTGAAGCCTTAAAGGTAAAAGAGTGGAATAATATATAGTTAAGGGGCAAAAATATCTAAAAAAATTTCCTAAAGGAGCACTCAACAATTAAAGTCTGGGTTTAGTTTTGAAAAAAAAATGAACCAAAACAAATCAATCAATTCATTAAAGCTTAAAACCTATTCAGTTTTTCTCTCTAATCAATTTAGTTTAGTTTTTTTGAACAGTTTGGTTCGACTTGGTTTAGGTTTGGTTCAAGTTTTTTTAATGAAATATTTTTTTCATAATCAATATATCTACATATTTACTGATAATTTTTAACTATTAATTACTATTTTCAACAAAAAAATTCTTAAGGATAATAGAACACTTATTTTAACAATTAATTAGCACATTTAACTATTGAAAGCTAATATATTATTTTTGAATACTTGATTATAAATTTAAAAAATTATCATATATATTTGGTTAATTGTAATAGATTTTTTTATTAATGATTTACAAATAACTAAACTTAAGAAAGAGAAAAAACTTAGACAAATTTATAAAAAATATAAAATAAATATAACAAAGTTTGGTTTAGTTTTATTCATGTTTCAAGAGATAAAAACTTGAATCAAACTAAACCAATTAGTTTTGTCAAAAGAAAAACTAAACCAAACCCTATCTATAATCGGTTTTGATCAATTTATGTTAGTTTGATTTGTTGTAATCAATTTGAATCAGTTGTAAATACCCTTACTCATTACCATTACCTTTTAGAAGGATTAATATTGCTTGGAAGTATTAAATTATAGCAATGATGCTTTTTTCCAACTTCTGATCAACGTTTGACTCTCGATTGAGTAAAAGACAACTAATGTGGTCATCATCTCACACTTAACCTCTCACAACTTGCTATTACTCTCAATCCATCCTAATAAAATGGCTCACGTTCCACTTTTTGTGGTCGAAAATTCTATGAGGCCACACCATCTTCTCCTACCTTTCTTGTTGAAAAAATTATTCACTTCCTTAACCATGTCCAAACAAGTATCTGTAATCGTTGTGCTCAACCACATCTTAATGTTGCCAATCTTAGTCGGTGTTGGAATCTTTTTGTCACCTCTTTTGAATTTTGGTGATGAAAGTGAGTCGTTGAGCTAATCGACCACATCTTTAAGAACATTTCTACAAACACTGAGGCGATCTGTATATTATGGTCTTTTACATTGCTTTTGAGCTTCATTAGGTAGCCTGTAAGCTTCAAAAGCTTGTCAATGGAAATTTGAATAGAGAGCTTAAAGAGCAATTCAAGGTCGATGGTTTTGGAGTATGTGGGGAAAGAGGAGATACATGAGTTAGGATACCAAGTCACGTCACAAATGGCTTTGATTAAAGTTTCTAAAGTTAACCTAGCAAATTGAAGTCATGTGGCAAAGCCAGGTGTTGTGTCATTATACTCAATTAGTCAATGTTAGTCAAGCATCAGAAAAGGATGACATTTCTCACCTTTTAACACTTATAAGGTAACATTACTCCTTTTAAAAAGTAAAGGTCTTGGGTGCTCATTTGAAAAATTTTTTAAGATATTTTTGCCCATTAACCTAATAATTATAATATAGTTCATAATGGAACGAAGTTAACTTGAACACGAGTGATTTGAGAGATGCTCAAAATAATAACATGAGGTGCCTAATAGATGCCACAAACACAGCGTCGCTTGCATGGATTAAAATCTTAGCAAGTTAACATAGTTTTATTTTTTTAAAATATAACGACTAACAATTTAAATGATTAAAATTGTGACAAAGCTATAGAGATTGAATAATATAGAATTATCAAAAGTCACAAACTGGATTTTAAGTTTAAACTAAGTTAAATTATGAAGACCAAACAATTAATTTTTTCTATTGGCATTCACAATTGGGTACATCAATATTATTTTCTACTCTTTGACATGTAAAATGATTATACTTATAGGCATAAATTTTATGTCTATACATATTGAGTTGAGGGAACTTTCTATTTCATATTTGAGTTATTTCCATTTAATATTAAAACATAATAATTAGTCAATGAAAAGAATATTCCATTAAAGAAATTATGACTTATTAGTTATAATAAACAAGTATGTGGTCGAATAACATCAAGTTCTTGAGATAGAATATTGAATTAGAAATATAATTGCACATGAAACTTTGATACATACACTGAGTGTAACAGGATGAGGATTAACCATTTACAATATTGTGTTGTGATCTTCTTTCTCATTTGACTAGAGGCTACCTACCTACCTTATAGTCATTCATCAATTAGTCACCCATTGAATTAAATCTACACCTTTACTCGAGCTGTCATTTCCTCAATAGGTTCTGTATCATTTAATGATTCATATGTCAGTTCAATTACCTAAAAATTGGGACCACTCAATACTCTACAGTTCAGAGAACCACATTCTCATGATGTTCCTCATAATTGGGATCATAATATCAAACTAGCAACTTTAGGCAGCCTAATAAAAGTTCCTCTGTTCTGATTCAGTGATCAATGAAGAGGGAGAGAGATAAGAATTTTTGTGCTTAACAAGTAAACAAATGATATAGTTTATGTGTTTGAGAATGTTAATTGAACAAGTTTAAAGAAAAAACCCAACCCAAAAGACTAGTCTATTAGATGAGAAAACCCTTTTGAACTTACATACCCTACTTATAAGGCTCCCTGATGTAGGACTCACAATTGGGTGAGAGAGAGGTTGAAAAGAAAGTAAATCGGGTCTCATACTCTCTTGTGTCCCTCAATCCTAAAGGTATGGTACATGGTAGAGAATATTGATTCAAGAATGACTAATAAGCCTACAATAACAATGTAAAGGGCTTAAAAAGAATAGATTAGAGAAAAGTACCCTTTAGGAGAAATTGCAAAGAGGCATGGTGAAGCTTCCATCGAGCCTCCCTCTTCATTTACTATTAAAGAAGAAAACCTCAATTTCATGACCATAAAATTCAAAAGAAAAATAGATTGAAAGGCCTACCCAGAGATGGGACTACTGTTGCTATACTTCTCATGGAGACTAGATGTTAACAAGTCATCTCCCACAAAATGATGAACATTAGATGTGGTTGGAGATATCTCAAGGGTTCCTTTCTTAGTCCTTGCTAAAGCACTAACATTGATCTCACTTGATGCCACACGTGTAATTGACTACAAGATCAAAATTAAAGACATTATAAATAGTTAATAAATAATGAACAAAATCAAATGATTAAGCTACCAGTATCAAGTAAGACATATATTGATGTTGGCAAAAAAAAGACATGTATTAATGAGATTTTGTATATTTAATTAATAGTTTTTTACTAGGTGAGTACATAATAATGGCAATCACAAGCAACCAAAGCTAACTAAAACTCATCATTTTAGAGACCCAATAAATGCATCAATATAAATGAAAATTAAAGTCAATAATTAATAATAATCATCGTATATATAGAATAAGCTTAAAATAACTCCCTGTTTGCCCTCCCCTTCGTCAAGGGTAAACCCCAAGTATCCTTAGTAGGGTGGAGAGTAGGACCCTCTCGAGCCCATTTGCTCAAGCAAGGGTACGTGATAGCACATTATCCTTATACCTTCCCAATGATCAAATTCCTAAGGACTTGGCGTAATATACACCCTTAGGGTTTGATCTCACAACCTCTTCTACTTAACGAAGAAGTAGGAAATATAATATTAGTACCACTGAGCTATAAAAAAATGACATTTGTGGTACTAATTTCATGTTACCCCCTTCAATCCCACAACGTCTCCTACTTAACGAAGAAAATGACACTTTGAGGATTACCCTTGAAGAAGGTGAAAGGCAAACACTCTACTTAGGTCATTTTCTTACCATCTAATAAGTTGTAAAAAAAATTGATTGCCTATTAATTTAAAATCCTTAAATAACAGGCCTTAATAAACAAGTTTTAAGAAAATAAATCCAAATAAATATCCTATTTATCCTTACATTAGACAAGCCTTTGATATGAACGATGATAATTGTAATATCATCTGTTCGGACATCATGATCTAACCATTGTTTATATGATTCTTCAATAATTGCAGCACATGCGTCACGGGGATCCGTATAGCTTGCTGCCTACATCATAATAGAAAACATAGAACTTATCAAGCGAAGGACAACATTCATAACATAATGGGTATTTTGCCCACTTTTACATTATGACCATAATAAGTTAGGTTCGATCTAACAGAATTAAAAGTATCAATTGCTCAAATAAGAAATGCTGATCTGTGCAAGAATTGTTACAAATAATAACCAAGAAGTAAGTTTCCAGATATCAATAACAATGCTACATACAGTAATACACCATGTTAGATATCATCAGTTGATTGAAAGTAATGAAAGATCATGTAAGAATATTATCAGATAGTATCCTACTGCTTGAACTACATAGAAATGTTGTTTAGAAGTTTATAGAATTGTAGCTAGTGGCACATTTAATAAGCAAATAGATATGCACATAAAAAAATCAAAGATAAGAAATTTATAGTAAACATTTTATCGTTTGAATTTTGATACGCCAATCTTACATAAGAAAAAATTGGCACATAAAAGTTTTAAATCTAAATAAGAGGAATTATCATTGAAGTCTAATGATGGAGACAATACATGCTAAAAAAATAGAATAATACTAATAAGAAAGACAGTTATGTATAGACATAACTGAGCATTAATTGATAAATGATATAAATAACAATTACAGTATGATTAAACATAGCAAAGAGAGATGTGCATTATGCCAAGCAAAATATATCACAATTTGAAATGGTAGTTTATATTTATGAAACAATAGTAATTTCAAACAACCTATGGTTGCTAAATTCCTTTAACAAGGGGCTATTGCCGTGAAAATCTAGTATTATTCTAAGAGTGTTTGTCCTAGTATACCTACTTCCTTCTATAGATAAGCATCTATAGAAATTTTGCAACACTATGGAGCCATTAACATGACCACCTATGAAAAGTATAGCATAGCTGTTCTAGTCAAAAATGAAAAAAATAGAGCATAAATCTTCATGTTTAAGTCTTTTATTATAAGGGATATATCTTTTTGTCAATAAAGAGAAAATTTAGAGATAAAAAAGATTTGCACAATAGGAGAAGATGTAATAAGTCAAAATCTAATGGTTAATCAAATTTTTCTTCCAACAAAAACAATGACTATATAATTAAATCAATACAAGTAGAGAAATCACTAAGAAAGTAAATGGAACAAGTGTCATACCACATCAATAACAGTTTGGCTAGATAGGAACTCAAACACACCATCACTTGCAATAACAAAAAATATATTATTAGGTGTAAGCCGAACCACTGACACTCTGGAATAGTGATGACACCAATAGTCTCTGCTAAACTATCCCCTACACTCCTTGTAAATGCAACTCCAGGATTCATGTTATCTGGAAGCCACAACCATGGAGGATCATCACACTTGATCTCTTCATCGCCCCAAGTCTGAATATTTGGATCCTTAAGCCCTTCCACTTGCCCAAAACTTAACACCCTGGCTCCACAAAGCTTTACTCTCTCATATTCATCTCTTCTAAATGGTGTTTGATCATAGGACAAATCCTCAGCAACAATGCGATTCCCATCCTTCACAGCTAGAACTGCTCGCGAATCACCAACATTAGCAACATATAAAATGTCTCCAATAATGAGCGCTGTAATTGCAGTAGTACCGCTCATGGAATCATCAATGTTAGAATTACGCAATTCTTGATTAGTTGATATAAAGGCTGAAGTATATGCTTTTACAGGGTCATCCAATAATGTGAGATCATTTGATAATGTCTCTATCAACTTATTTTTAGCAAAGTTCGAACATCGGCTACCATATTGGCCGTGCCCATCATAGACACCAAAGAAATGTATACTTGGGTTGCCTTGAATTTGTGTCCTAATGCAATAACTATCTTGGTTTTCTTTAGTTGGACTATCATGGTAATATCCTCTCTGTGTAAGAACTGAGTATTCCAAGGTGAAGTTGTGGGATGGAATGGGAATAGACTTCAATGATTTTTGGGTGAGTATGTGTTTCTGCTGGGAATAGGAAGGACTAAGTTCTTGATGGTTTATGGAGCCACCCTCTGATGGCGACCAATGGCGGCTACAATACTTGCCATGGACACAACCCATTTTGGGAAGAAGGGGAGCTATGATATTGGGAAGAAGACTTAAAGGAACCTTAAATAGCTTATCAACAACCTTCCTGTTTACATTAGCATTTATTGGTGGCGAGAGGTAGTAGCAAATAATGAATTATAGGTAGAAAAAGTAGAGTGGTTGCTTCTATAGCTTCACATTATGGCTACTAATGTACTACTCTTAGTTTTTCATGAAACAAAGGTTATGAGAAAGATGGGGAAACCTTAGAAGCAAAATCAATCGAAAACCAAGAGAGAATTGAAGATTCTAAATTGGAAATTGAAGGAGACCAATGTTATTTACCTTACGAAATGAACAATAGAAGAAACGAGTTGGAAGAAAGAACTCACAAATCAAAAGGTTGAGAAAACCTAAAGGGAATAGGCTCACAAATAGTAGAGAAAGAAAAGGCAGAAACATTTAAGGTGTAGAGGAAAGAGAAGGCTTCTTTTAGAATAGAAGGAGTATTAAGGTTGTCAAAAAGGAAAAAAGAATTGTACTTTTCTTTAGGCAATGAGTCTGAGCATAAAAGAAAACCCCAAATGAAAGAAGAGTCTAAAGGGAAGGGGTCACAAGAATGTGTTTGCTCTAAAAGGAATGAGAGAGACAAAGAAGTAGATTTAAGATTCTATGTGTGCATGATTGGTTTTATCTTTTATGAAGCCCTCGTCCCAAGAAAACACCATTATCCACAACACGCAATGCATTGAAATAGACAAGTCTAAGGTTAGAAGAAGTGAAAAAGAATTTTCTTGACATTTATAATTATTTACATGAAAAGATAAAACAATAGTAGTAATATGATTTCAAGATAAAAGAAAATCTATTTAATTATATGAAATTGAAAATAATTTTAAAGTTAAAAAACCAAACAATCAACTATGGTTAATAATAATAGTTTATGGTGATGGTTAATTATGACTGACGATAATTTTCAACTAATATAGTTGACAATAATCATAAATATTATTTAATAATTTTAATGGGGTTCTCAACAATGGTAACTAGAGCTGGCAAATAGTGATAACAATCAACAGTGATAATTAATAGTGGTTAGCAATAAGGAATAGTAGTTGCCAATGATAATTAGTTGATAACCGCTACTAGTACTAAACTAGTGGTAGTTGGAAGTAGCAGTAAGCTGATGGCAACATCAATGGTGGCAATTGGTGATGATGGGTGACAATTGAAGGTGATGGAAAATAGTAACAACCAACGAGAATTGGCAATGTTTGCTAATGACAGTGGTTCACAATAGAAATTAATATTGGTAAACAAATAATGTGTAGAGACAATATATACTATACTAGTGTAGTTGTCAACAGCTAAATATAATTTAAAAAAATAAGATGGAAACGACACTAAATGTTTCTTTATTTTTAAAATAAAAATATTTTAAAGAAAATAATTTAAATGCAAAACAAAAACAAGTTCTTATGTTTTCTATAATACTTTTTTGGTTTAAGGTGAAATAGTTGAGATATTTTATTCTTATAAATTTTGCTCTTTGTTGAGTCAACAAATATATAACTTACTAAAAAATTGCACTGCAACTCCTTTTGTAAGTTTAATTAAACTGCAAATCTATTCATGCAACAGTTAAAAGAGTATTGGATTGATAAGTTTATTACAAGATGATTGGGGTGACCTTAAGCTTTGTCCTACTAAGATTCTATAGTTTTTTCCTTCTTGCTCTTCACAATTACATGAGCAAGTTATTCATTGAGTGGTTTAGAAGATATTCCATTCTTGTATGGAATTTCTTTTACTTCTCTATCGCTTCTTCTTGTGTAAATCCTTACATTGTTTTTTAGTAGAAATTCAAGCTCAAAACATGTAGAATATACTCTACCTAATTTTGGCCTCCCTACCATAACTTAGCCTTTCACTAATTTCATTTCCAATTCAAGTGGTCAACAGTCAACATCAAATTATTTCTTCTAGTAATCTATATTAATTGATTTTGGAATAATTAAGTAATGTCTTTCTTTTAAACATTAACGATGTTTTTGATGATCAATATCTCCATATCAAGTAGAATATAGTATTTTCAGTCAAACTTTGATACCTATTCTTTTTCTGGACATCTCAAGTCAGTATTTGGATAAGATTATTGCTTTAGCTTCCTCAATAAATATGCATATCAGAATCACTTGTTCAAATAAAACAAGTTTGATATTATATCATAAGATAGTTCTATTCCCAGGATATGATTTAAATAAGCATAAGCCATGATATCATTAATTACTGGTATCATTTCAACCAAATCCAGGAAAGTACCTTCCTTGATCTTGTAATCACTACTAAAAAAAATGCTTTTAATGACACCTTTTAAACCAGCCAATATAATTTTCATAAATCAAAGGAAAAATAGAAAAAAATAATGATGCTTGGAAGAAATACTAAGAAAAGCAACATTAAAAGGCATTGTTAAAAATAATGCCGACTCAATATTGGCATGTTTAATTGCCGTTGTGTAAAGGAAACTCTAGTCATCGTCGATTCAATGTTGGCACAAAAGAAGCATCCTCTCTTATATATGGAATTCTTCATGTCTATGGCGTATTGCACACTTTCTCATTCAACATGAGCTCTTTTTTGACAATGTAAGCACTAATGTCCTCTCTCTCGCTCTTCTTTTCTATCTTGCCTTTACGGTTTTTGGAAATTTTGTAGGAAAAGTTAAGTCTTTTTATTTGGGGGCATAAATTTTTTTTTTCCCATTGGAACCGTAGCTTATGTTTTGCTCACTAATATCCAATAGGAACTGTGTTGCACAATTTTATTTTATTGCCATTTGTCTCATTTTTGTTAATTTACTTCTTATAATCTCACAAAATGTAGGTTTTGCTATTGATCACTATTGTTACTGAATAAAAGAGAAGATCAGGTTTAGTTGAGGTCAAACTGTGCATAGCTAGAAAAATTAAAATTTTTTTATAGTGAAAAATGCAATCAATTACTCAAAATAGAATCAAGGACAAATAGTATTAAAAAAAAATGAAGAGCAAGTCTTCTTTGAACTCTTGTTTTAAGAAAACCCCTTCTGAGAGTAGAAATTCTGGTTCACTGCTAGGAACCATCACTAACAAAAAGGAAGAGGAAACTCATAAAGCTTTTTCAGGATAAAGATGAGGCTAAAGATAAGAAGAACACCTTTAAGCCCAAAACATAGGCGATGAAAATGAAGGAAAAAACCTTCTTACATGAATAGGAGTCAAAATGTTACCCAATCCCCTCGTTGTAGAAGAAAAATATATGACTTTGATTGCTTCTTTTTAGTCTTTTTTTCAATAATAGGAAGGGCCTTTGTTTTTTTTTTTTTACCAAAACAGCAACGTTGCCTTAAGTTATTGTGTTTTAATTATAGATTTGTTGATCGGTTAATATGAAGGAAATAGAGAGGAAAAAGAGAATAAAAAAAATAGGAACATATGCCCCTTACCAGAACACTTTCTTTCCTAACTAATGCAACAATGTAATGCCTAACAGGCTTGAGTGAATTTCCATTACTTAAAATCTTGAACTTTCCATCCAAGAAAAAGATATCTTTTTTTACGTGATGTTAAATTAAGTTATATTTTGAGAATAAAAGGCAATATTTTTAAAACTAGACTGAACGATAAATTGAAAATATCAGCGGGTTACAATTGTCATGATTTAACTGGTTAGATTAAGGGCCAAACTAGTGACATAATAATTAAATAAAAATAATATTTAAATGAAAAAAATGTGTTAAAATGATCCAACTACTCTGGATCTCGAGTTTTTATCCTAGTCTTCAAAAACCACTCAGGTCAAAATGGGTTAGTTGTCAGAATAAGCCAAATGATTAAATCAAACCGCTATCTTTTTTGGGTGACAGTTTGATCATCCAAGTTGGTCCAGGTCTGAAAACATGGGTAAAAAGTAAAAACTATGAATCTTATGTCCAAAATTATTTGGGCTTGGAGCTGCGAATCATAGAATCATGACCCAATAGTTTTAGTTGGGTTGAGAGACAAAGTTGTCATAAAAATAAAAAGCCAATGAGAAGTGGGCCCAATGAGTTTAGGAGCCCAAAATTTTTTTAAAAAATTTTAAAATAAAATTAAAGTAATGAAAGTGCTGGCTGTGGGGTTCGAACCCACGCGCACTTGTGTGCAGAAGATCTTAAGTCTTCCCCCTTAACCTCTCGGGCAAACCAGCTGCATGACTGTGGGTGGAACAATATTTACTAATGGTAAAATAATATTTCTCAGAGCTTACGCTTTTCCATTTGCAATTTTTTTAGAAACATCGACGGAGTGGAATTCTTTATGCACACATAACACGTTATGAGTGGTTGATTTCAGAAATCCTCTGGTTATTTTATTATTACGAAAACGGTAAACCATGAATTCGGAACAGACTAGTCTCTGTTTTCTTTTAAACCTATATGCGTCGTCTCACCCAAATTCATTTTGGATCACTGTCCCTTTTCTTTTATTTCAGATTTTCTAGAGAACCATAACGCATGTCGAAGGCAGCTAATGGAGGAGCGGGACCTGGGATCCCTCACATTCCACCACTTGGCGGGAAATACTTCTCATGGATATAGGTGGACAGCGCCTGAACAAGGACTGGTACGGTTGGATGTGGATGCATCACTTAGCCACAGCAATAATGCAGCGTCTGGTGGATTGGCTAGGAATTCCAAGGGATAATGGCTAGGAGGCTTTCTCTGCAATCTAGGTAACATGCCTATCACCATAGCTAAGATCAAAGCCACTGGTTATGGTGTGGAACTCAGCAGGATGAAGAATCTAGCAAGGGTAAGGATATACTAGGACTCACTCGATGCAGTGAATCTCATATTCCGAGGGGTATATAGCTCCCATCTATTTTATGCAGAAATTACTGTAGTGCAAGGTATGATTTTTGCACAAGAAGACTCCAAGCTTCTCCGCACTCCTCTTGAAGTGAGGAACTGTGCAGATCATTTGGTCAGATTAGCTCAATAATCTAGTAATGAACGGACTCAACTTGAGGCCATGCCTAGGAAATGCGAACATCTGCTTCATTTTGATATTAGTGGGAATATGTTCCACAGTGTTTAGTTTGTCTGTATTTTCATTTTTTCGTCCATGCTAGCCTTTTCCAATTAAAAAAAAAAAGGATTTTCTAGAGAATCAGAAAAGGTAATTTATAAACATTCTCTTCAATTTTTATTTTAATTGAAAGATATTACAAAGAACTGTTGGCTTTCCGAATTTATATTCTTTTGTTCAATTCAAATCCTTAATAGCACTAATGGATGATATGCCATCTTAAAATATTTAAATTATCATGCATCACACTCTCACAACTCTGCGGTCCAAATTTCATGTCTTGAAGGTGCTTTTTATTTTATTTTTAAAAAAGTTTGGAGGGCAGAATTTTGATGATGTTCTGTCGCAGGCTGTCATGTGACAGATATTATCTATGAGATTATTAATAAAAACTGGATTGACACATACAAGTCCAAAAGATGACCACAAAGAATGCCAATTTTAAATTTCAATAGTTGAAAGAATAAAAGATGTGTGTGTAAACCCAGTCCAACTTTTATCGTATTATCATTTTTAGACTTGATTGAACTACTAGGGAAGAGTTAATATTGGAAATATTATACTTTTAGTGTTCTTAAATCGCATGCATATAATCCTTTTGGCCGAAAAAGATTAATTATAACAATTTTACAACAGCTGAGTGGTGTGTCTACACAAAACAATATTTTGATAGGAAAAAGAGAGAAGAGAAACCACACCACCACGCCTTGTTACAGTTCCTTTACGATTCTGACACTGGTAATGCATCATGCAATTATATTCATGCCCATTTTCATTGTCAAACAGTGACATTTACTGAAGAGTAACCATAACCAGCTGATAAAAAAATATGCCAAAACTGAGAATATTTGCTTGCTTTAATCATGAAGAAACAACGGATCAAGGTGAGAGAAAGGCAATAGGGAAGGAAGAAAGACATAAGAAGAAAGAGGGTTCAATATAACCCAAAACAAGAGAGCACTTTTACACCCACCAGTAGTAGTAGACAAGAAATCAAAAATCTTAGGCGTGACAAGCCTAAGTGGGGTGCATTATCATGATCATCCCAGTATCCCCCCACCCTAACTTCCCATTTTTCATACTATTCCAAAATCCATCCCTAACCTCTTCCACTTTCTTCACCCACTTCTTTTATCTTTATCAATAAGTTAATTATCTCCGAAAATTTCCAGGTAAACCCAATCACAAAAATAGACTAAATCAATGAACAAACACGTGAATATTTATCCATATCTTTCCCTCTGATTTTGCTCCATATTCACATGCTCATCCGTTGGTTCACTCCACAACATTCATCATCCACTGTAACCAATCAATCACATTTAGCCATGTCATTACCCTTCATTCTCTCCTAAAATTTTCAACTAACTCTAACTTCCTAAGCTACAATCCATCTCTCTTTCTTTCCCTCCCCTGCCCTCACCACCGGTTTCTTTATCTTCTCTGGCCTTAAGTACTTTTCCGGCGAGCTGTAAATGTTTGAAAGACAACACTACCTGCTGCTGGAAACTGGTCCATTGCACAACTCCGGTATTTCAATCCCAGAGGCTCCACTGCTCCCATCACATGCGTCCACAACTCATTACTGTAGCCACTGGATGACGTTGTGGCGACTGACATGGTCGCTGGCCGGAATATCTGAACCACCTTCCTCAACACGTGGACTAAATCGTCATTGATGGAACCCACGCATTCGAAGCTTGCATAACTGTAGCCATCCTCTGGGGTGACGTGAATGGTGGAGTACCAATCGCCATCTATGCCATTCATCGAATATCCACATGGATCAAATGCAAAATCACAAATATAAGCTTCTAGGTTGATTTCATTGATGCCCGTGAGCTCCGTCATCTCTTTCCCAGCCGAGTCGCCAGTTTTTCCATCTCCAGGACGCCGGAAAAACTTGCGGGCAAGGACGGGGTCAAGCCCAGTCATACAGATCTCCATAGTGAACAATTCATTTCCAAAGTCACAGGGTATGTGGGATTCATCACTAGCAGTGAAAACATGCCAAGAATGAGATGATTTAGAGGGCATGATCGAAGCTTTTCTATAGCAGAGATTGGCTGGGATGGTTTGTTCCAAGTAGGCGACTTCATCTTTGAAGCTAGTGTGAGGGAAAGGCTGTGACTTTGGGAAGATGAAGCTGCCTCTGGTGTAGCGGCAGGAGCACAGAGTGAGGCCTAGATGATGGTGAGCATAGTAGATCAAGGGAAGAATGGATTTGAGAAGTTGGGTGGTCCCACAAGTCTTGATGATGATCTTCGTTGGGTAGACAAAGAGGCTAGATTCTGATAGAACATAGGCATCAAAGTAAGAGTTGCCAACAGCTGAAACCACCGTGCATTGAACAGCTTGCAGGATTTCTTGTAGTGATTCAAAATCAAGTTTTCTAAGACCCATTTGAAGGAAAGCCGGATCATCACCAAAAAAATGGAGCTCCAGGCGTTTCTCGAAGCCTTCAAAACCAGAGACAGCCATTGGTAGGTGAGAAAGGATGTAATGGAACAGAGCAAAACAGAGTACTGTCAGGGGATAGGGGGATTAAGGCTGCTAATAAGAGAAAGATTTGATTAGAGTGTGGAAGTAAAGGTGATAGAAAGGATAGGCGGTCGATGGAATTTATAGGTGTGTGATTGTGAGCGAGAGTGAGAGTGAGAGAGTGAGTGTGTGGGAACTAGTGAGGGTTTAGAAGAGAGCATGCGGGTCATGGAACCAAGAATCATGATTGTAGGCATAATGAAGTGAATTATGATGATATGCAACAATTTTGTAGTATTTTAAATTTCTGCGAAATCTTCCTCTTCCCAGAGACAGCAACAGGAAACGGAATTTATGCCCACGCTCATCAATTCCTTTGTTTTTACTGTCACTGCCTATTCTACACGTCTATTTTCCACTCACCTCAATTACTTTTTATAACCTTCTAGCTAGCATCCAATAACACTTCACAGTCTCCTTTCCTTTAATGAATATTGGAATAAGGGATTTAAAAACACATCCATCAGTTTTCCAACTCAAATTTATAATATATAGTAATAGAAGTTGAGCAATAACTGATTTAAATGCTTACGAAAAAAAAGTGGCATGTAAAGTAACTCCTCTCTATTGCTTTTAAGAACTTAATCATGGAAAATTTTGATTTATGTCGAAGGAAAGGTTTTACTTTTAGTTAAGAGTATTTAGTCAACCAAATGCAGAGAAATGACAGGCAAAATTTTGTTGAAACCATATCATAAACTTTTTTCTTTTCACTATCACAATATATTGAAATCTCATCAAGCGTCAAACGGGGTTCAATGAGCCAAAATTCTGTGTTTCAACAATAGTATTTGAATGATGGTACTAATAAAAGAAAAAAACATAATCATAGACAAGGGCTAGATGTTTTTTTTACAAGACAACAATTATCATCGTTGACCGTCACAATTAAGGCTACATTACTGGCAATGGAGGTTAAAAACACAGCACAAGTGAGTCATTTTGTAATTTAAAAGTAAAACCATAAGTGAAAGACCCAATCACCCGAGGCTATGTGCTATGAACACATCCTAATATTGATAATGGCTACTGCATAATGGAAAGGTGAAAACAACTCAGTTGATGGAGACAGCATTGTCTATTCCCAGGAGAGCAGGTGCTAATTAACAAAACCTTGACGTGCCCAAAATGTCATCCATATTTTGGGTTAGAATAATAATGATCGTTATGCAGAAGAAAAAACTATGGGGAAATAACAAAAGGAATCAGGCGTGGCAAGTAAATAATGAGAATATCCTTAAATTAGGGAGTCCCGTACGTGAAATGAAAAGCACTCAACATCATTTTTAGTCTTCATGCAATTTCATGTACCTAGGTGGCATTATCATTATTTTATTTATTTTATTAACTTGTTGCCTATGTTTTTTTCCCCAAAACATGGATGCATACTTGTTAAGTGCATCAGCTTTCAAGTTTAAAAGGATTCTCTTTGTCAGCCAAGTGATAGTCTTAAAAGCTTGGGGTTAAAACAATCGAGTAACGTTTACCATTGTGCTGGCCTGAAAGTTGAACTTCCTAAAGATGAAAATTAATTTTGTATTCTGATATTTATGCCATAATTCGAATTGATATGCAGTTCATTTTGCATTTTCTTTTGACCAAACCTGAATTTAAACATGATAACTCTGTTCTAACTTGATCCGACATAAAGTTGATTTGGATCATAATATTTAGCTAGTTTCATATGGGAAGGAACAGTGAATTTGAAGTAAAAGGGAGTAATTAGTGCTTCCTGGTCTTTTAGAGGAAGTTTTTGAAGTTGGTCTGCCTCTGCCCGCATCTAAAACTACCATGCTCATCATGTGTGGTCTCCTTGACTTTCAATTTAAGAGTATTGTCAAGATTATATCAATAATTCGGCAGAAGCTTCTCCTCAACTAGCATAGATAGGGAGAAAAGAGTGATTTTAAAAAAGAAAAAGAAAGGGAAAAGCCAGTATAGTAGCAATAAATGGCAGAAGGGGAGTGAATAAATTAAATTTGGGGTAAAAGTGAAGAGAAAGGCTGGGAAAGGCAATGATGAAAATTTGTGAGTTCAGAATCAAAATTTTCAGTTTTAAGAGGTAGAAATGATGCAGAATGTATGGCGTCATGAATAAAACTTATGGGGTGTGGCTGGCAGCCTCCATTATGACCACAATCCACCTCTCTTTGTAATGCACGCGCACCACCAAACTCAAACACTATCTTCTAAGCCCACACTCTCGCTCTCTCACTCTCACACGCAAGCCAAGCCACAACATTCCAATAAAGACATAAAACACGCACACATTTGAAATCCAATCACAAAAAAAATGGTCAACCATTAGAATCAAATCTTACTTTAAAAGACCCGAACAAACTCTTAACGAAATCCCACTTTTTTCATCAAAAGTTTCAAGCAATATCTTGCCCTCCTAGGATTAATTGTTTGGGAAGGACTTTGGTAATTTGAAGAGAAAAAGGAAAGGATTTTCAGATAGAAGGAAAAAGTCTGAAGTCAGAAACCCGGTCTAATCCTAAACTTTGGTCCCACTAAAAGTAGTACCCTTTCTAAACCCCCGCAAGCCTGAAGCTGAAAGGCGCATCTTCGTCTTCATTCCTTAGCCAAAACCACAATAATGTAATGCAACCCCAAACCCCATGATTGGTCCCACTAATGGAGCCGTACGTGGCCCCCCTTCACCCCAGACAGCCACCGTGGATGACCCCACAGGGCTACACATCATCTAGCATGTGTCCCAACTTGATAGCACTGTAGGGTCCATCTTTGTTTGAGGCTTTAATTGGATTTGAGGGGCATGTTGTCCCCACACTGCCCTTGGCTGCAAGACAATGGCATAAGTTGGTATGGAAGCAAGCAGGCTTTAGCCGCCATACCTGCTTGCATGCGCATATTTTGGCACACATGTGGCCTAATGGGCACTACATGGGTCAGTCAGTATGGAAATTTATTTTAGGGTGCACTAATGAGAGTCCCAGAAGTGCTACTGTACCATGCGCACAAAACTTGGCAAAATTGCCAGGAGGGAGCCCACTGCCTGCACATTAAATTTTGGAAAAGGGTTCTGTATTATGTCTTTCGTACGAGTGTATGAGATAGTGATCAGAAGTCCCGGAAAAATTTGGCTTCTTTTAATCTTTTTAGATGGCATAAATCTATATCCATTTCAATCTCTCCGGAAGCGGAGTTCTTTGGCAAATTTAATTAGAGCACTCGGGGATAGTTAATCCGAGGAAAATGAACAAAGGTGTGGCGGGCAGCAAAACATTTCTGAACCCCGGACGATATTCATCCAGTCTATTTAATTCTATTAATGTGAGAGCGAACTCGGTCCAAATAGAATCTTGATGATTATAAGAACACGCTTAAGAAGATCTTAGAAGGATTAGCCATGCAAATAAAATAAAGAGGTTTATTCCTAATTGGGTCAGTCTAGGTTATTTTATCCATTTTAAAATGAGAACTTGCTTTGCAGACTATAATTGTCCATATAGGATTGAAAAGGAATAATATTAAGAAAGAATGGTAATCTAGAACTAGAAAAGATGGATCCCACTAGAATCACGAGTCATAGGTATGTTCAGATTTTTTTAGGCAAACAAGACATGTTCCGGACTTTTAAGTGGCCAATCTATTGGAAAGTTCTCACAGTCACAGGAAAAAAGAAATTAGGGGAGAGAGAAGAGGAAGAGAACACTTACCCCAAGACTGCAGGTGAAGGTGACCAAATAATTTGAGGTTGTATAGAGAATTAGTGTGTCACCTCGAGCCCTGCCAATGCCAGAACTGAAATCAATCTCGAAAATGGAGATCATGGATTGAGAAAGCACCAGACATCATTTCCCTCATGCTTTAGCCCAATCCTCTCTCTCTCTCTCTCTGTGAATAATACAAACATATGCGCAAGAGTGTGTGTGATCTTGTTGCAAAATTGGAATCTCTCTTGATTGCTCCACGCAAGCATCATTCTGCTGTGTGGCCATGTAACTATCTCTTCATCCGGTTCTCTGTCTTATTCGTTTATTTTTGCCGTACGATGCAATTCTGGTGTACAGAGAAATTGCACTCAATCATCACCCCCACTTTCATTGCTTTCAAGTTTCCCTCTTTTTTTTCTTTTTTTTTGCCAAAGTTTCAAGCTTTCTTGTACTCAAAATGCATACGGAAAGAAATTTTTTCCCAGTTTCTTCTGTCCCCCCGGAGACTCCCCCATCTCCATATTGCCCAATTGCACAGAGAAAAATAAGGAATTAATATAAAGTAATTCATCAAAACAGACAAAAATTAGTAACACTTTTCAAAATTAACAAACCTATGAAGTAGACAAAAATTACAAAGAAAAACAATTAATATTCGAACTATTAATCTCACTGATCTTGATTATAATATAAGATAAGGTTTTTTAATCAATAATTATAAGACAACGTTAACCAATTTTACAATTTTTAAGAAATGATAGTTAATGTTTTTAATACTCTTTATTACAACTAATGATCACAATAATGATAGTTCAATTCCTAGAGGTATATATGGAGAGTATCACTTATGAAAAGATAACTCTTCAAATAGTATTCAAATTTCTTGAGTGATTAATTTTATGACTATAGACTATGTAATGATCATGTAGGAATTACAATTTAGTACAATTAAGAAGAAGCAATATCTGAAAAAAAAAATTAACCGCTATATTTTTGCTCTATATTTAAGATCAAGTAGAACTTTAAAATTTTGCCCTATAATTAAGATAGAGTACCAAACTTAACTCATATTTTGGATTAAAATTTAAAGAAAAATACAAATTTTTAATTGAAAAACATTTTTAATTTTAACATAAGGAGTTAGATAATCCCGTAACATAATTGTGTAAACCAAAATAGCTTATTTTTAAAAGAAATTGGTGAGAAAACATTTATGCTTGAAAACAAAATGAAAAGGTATTTTCAGTCGTCTAAGTTCTAACTTTACATAAAATTTTAATTTGATACAATAATTATACAAAGTATTTTTCATTTTTAACTCTATCATTATTAATTTTATCAATAAAAAATGTTTAAAATGTTGATCAAGAATTATCAAATTATGATACTCCTTCCGTTCAAAAATATAATGCATTTTTAATCGAATCTCACTTTCCAATAAAGTAGTTATCTATTTTTAAACTAACCTTATTTTTTACATTTATCCTTATTAAACACCCTATAATAAATATAAAGTTATTATCAATAACGATACTTTTTTAAAAAAAATAATTACATTTTTAAATATTAAAAATATTTTATATTTTTGAATATCCAACTATTTCAAAAATGTATTATATTTTTTAATAGAGGGAGTAGTTTTTAAAAACATTCTAAATTTTTAAAATTAAATTCAATGCCAACTTTTTTGTCAATAAGACAAATAGTGTTAAAAGTAAATGACTGAAGAAATATTTTATAAAATTAAAATATTTAATTAATTTTTATGTAAAATTAAAAGATTAAAGCTACGTTTATACCAATAAATAAATAAAGCTACGCTATTACCTTAAAAAACTGACTGAAAGTATGCATTGAAAAAACCGAGTAAAGGGATCCAATTTCTCAGTTGTAGCGATAGTAAAATTCAAAAGAAATTCAAAAGCTAATTAATAATTATTGCCTCCTGACGCCTTCATCAGTCACATTGTGAAATTATGTCGAGTCAATTAAAAAAAAAAAAGGCCGTAAAATATACCATTCTAAGCGACATATATTAAAAAAAATGAATATATTATTAACCCCCTTTTTCATCACTCTCTCTCCAATATGCATGGAAAATTAGTGCCTGGTTCTGGTCTTTAATTTCAAAAACTAGTTTGCTTACTGTTAAGAACTAATCTAATAATTTATTACCCCAAAACCATAAACTAATTAATTATTAACCATTTTATAAATGTGCCACTCAATGGTGAGTTGCTGAGAAACTGCTGATGTAAACATGTTGTCATCAACTTATTTTAGAAAGGAAAACGAATTACATCTTATTATACAATAGTAAACAACTTATTTCTTTTCGCTACGATTTTGAATGGGCATAATAACTTTGAGTTGCATGTAAACAAATTTTTGGTTGTGTATATCTAAATTTAACAAATAATAATTATATAAAAGGTGAGTATATATTTTAATATTTATTAAAAGAAATGAATTGTTTAGTGAATAACAAGATAAAGATAAACTATTCTTCCATGTAGAATGAAAGCAAAGAGATCAATGGGAACAAAACAACTATATATTTAAATAATTATTTAAAAATAAAATTTTATTTTACATTACAAGTTATTTTGTCAATACAAGTTCATAAAAATTCATAAATTTGATAACTTAATATGTTTATAAGTATCTAAATATTTTGAGTTATGACTCTTGTGATCACTTAAACTCAACTTATTTAAACTTTTCACATATAAAAGTAATTAAAAGTTGTCTATTAAAATTTTTGTGTCGCGGACACGCAAGGTTTTTTATTAATTTTTTAAAGGTATAGTTGGCAATTGGCATGGTTATTCATGGGGGCCATCATGTTTCCTCTGCTTCTTACCATCTTTGCTCCTCAAAAAGTTAACATGATTAATATTATATAATACTATTATTTTATTATTCCAAGTTTTTTTGTGACTTTGTCCCCGACCAATTCCTAGCTTTCCTAAAATCAAATCTCTTGAACACTGATAAAGCTTGTAATCAAATTGATAAGGTTACTTGGTAAAAATTCCTTCCTTTTTTTGTTTTACTTTTCTAAATTTTAAAATGAGAAAAGAAACAATGACTTGCTTAATCATACTTTTCAGATGAGAAAATTAGATAGCTCCACCCCGATACCATAAGAACAGTTAAATGGCATGTTCTTTAAGAAAACAAAATTTATCTTTTAAGCCTCTCAAATATTTGATTTACCTCTATTGCGCCAAAAAAAAAAGAATATATATATATATATATATATCGTTTCTGAGGAACATGAAAATAATTCTTTTAAAAAAATTAATACCACATTAATCCTTTTTTTGTTTTGGATGCACCATCTTGCTAGCTAGGCACGCGCGTATTATCAGACAAAGTCATAAAATCCACCCCAAATCTCAGTGTTTGGTTGTTTATTTTTTCTTCATATCTGTCTTTAGATATAATATTTGAATCTACTTAATTTGCACTTTTACATTAGAGAAAAAGACGTGAAATAAACATTAAAATTTTTTATACGATTTAACCATTATGCCACATAAGGGAACGCGAATCTCTGGACGCATGACGTGCCTTAAAAATTGTGACCTTTCCACTGAACTTTGTCTCTGCTATAATCTTTTAGTGTCTTTAAAAGATCATAGAGAACATGATTTGGCTTAATAAAAATATATTATGGGTAATTAATAATTGAACGTGAAGGGAGACGAGAATCTTCTAGTATGTCATTAGAGAATTGTTTTAGGACTGAGACAGAGATTATGAAAAGAAATGAATACCTATGTTAATTATGCAATGATTATAATAATAATATTAATAATAATAATGTGCTATGACTATGAGTGGATTACATATGCATAACGTGAAGTCAATGATACTGGGCAGGTCACAGACTCTTCTTGTAACGTTGGAGTAGTTAAGATAATCATAAAATTAATCCCCCAATTAGGCTTCTTGTTTTAATTAATATCACCCTTACCCTCTTATTTATACGAGAGGCATAGTTGAGAGAATAGACAGAAATTTTGAGGAAATTATATTTTGATCACTCAAGGGATTTGCATACATTTTTTTGGTCCCACTGAAGTGGCATGCTGCCTGTTTTGGGGGTAAGATAGCGATGTAGGTCCTGAGTTTATTTATTCATTATGTTTTGATTGATGACAATTTCAATTAAAAAGTAGATTTAATTTATTTCTGTAATTCTTCCATGATTATTCATATCCGAACAATTATGTCTTTTATTGGAAGTTTCAATTAAGTTAAAAGGTCAATATTTACCTTAAAATAAAATTATATTAAAATAAAAGTTAGATGAATTGAATTCTATATTTCTGACTAGGTTATAATTTTACAACCTATTATCAATGAGTGTATTGATTTGAGCCCTCCCTTTGCGGGTTCTACGTGGCAATGACTCATCACTTTTTCATGATTTTAGAGTATGCGTATGTTATGCTTCCTCAGATCTTCATTATTATGATTGTTTGATGAAAAATAAATAAAAAAAGGAAAACTCCATGCAAATGAAAAGAAGAAAAAAACTTTTTTGTTTTTGCTTTTAGCCAAACTACGCGAGCGCGTGTTTGGTTTCATGTTTAAAATATAATTTTGATGGTTTCACCAAAATGATAGTGCTATTAATTTCTAAAAAATATATTTAATTTAATTCCAAATACTTCAAGTAATCTCATGGAGCATCTCAACTTTTGCTCAATAATAATGCACCTGCGTGAGCATGCATTCTTTTTGTTAGAAGTTTCAATTATATAAAAGGAAAAAAAAACTGTTTTAACATTGAAAATTATAATAAGAAACCACATCCATGCCGTATTTATTAGGGGTGTTCAGTCTGAACCCGTCCCGACTGGCTCGGTATCGTCCCGATCATATCGGAACGGGTCTTGTCCCGGCTCGAAAATAATCGGGACGGGACTTTACAGGATGGAACAAGAAGGGATTCGGGACGGGACGGGACACGGGATTACTATCGAGACGTCCCGTCCCGTCCCGAATATTATATATATTATTTTTTATTTTAAATATATTGATTATATTAATATAATTTATACTTATATCAATTATAATTTTAATACTTGCAATTCTTATTTAAAACTAAATTTTTTTTATATTGATAATTTTAATGGCATGGAGTAAACATGGTGATACCTTTCTTTATAATATATTAATTATATTAATATAATTTATTCTTATATCTATCTATTTAATAAATTTTATTTATAATATATTTCTTGCTTATTTTTAAAAGAGTAATTAGCTTAGTACATCTTCATTAAAATAGAAAAACAATGATTTGATGTTGTGTTTGACTTGCCTGTTGTTGCTAATCTTATAGCATAAAGATCACTTGTATTTGTTATTATAATATGTAGTTGTGATTAATATAATTCAATAACTAATTTTAAATTATTGTTATTTATGTGCTTGTGTTGTTTTGATTTTAAACTTAATAAATTATATGATTTAAAACTTTAATGAACATTATTGTTCAGATCTTTTTTTGATATTATTCCATTTATCGGGATGGCGGGACGTCTCGATCTTGTCCCAGTCCCATCTCGACTCTTAACAGGACGGGACGACTTTCGGGACGGGACGGGACACGGGACCAAAATTCAGTCCCAATCTTTTTTTTAGGACGGGACACGGGATGGGGGTGTCCCGATCCCGTCCCGTGAGCACCCCTAGTATTTATCTTCATCAGAAAGCAGGCAGGAGATTTTACAGAGTTCATGTTGGCAGAGATGCTGCAAATGAAGGAATTGATTTCACTGTAGCCTATGGGGGAACAAAACCCTGCTGCTACAGAAAATCACTCAGCTCATGTAGAGACAGCAATGTCTATTTCACTTCATTCCACATCTTGATACATGAAGCATTCAACAAGCTCAGTACAATGATCTTACAAATATCAGAAAATCATACAGAAAATAAGGTTGCTACCACTACAACAACACAACAACAACAAGCCTTTATCCCACTAGGTGGGGTCGGCTACATGGATTGCAAGACGCCATTGTGCTCTATCATTTATTAAGCTTTTAGAAATATTATTAATTAAGAGATCACGTTCAACAACTTCCAAGAGTGTTCTCTTAGGCCTTCCTCTACCTCTCTTAATCGGACTCAAAGTTATATGTTCCACTCTTCTCACTGGTGCCTCCCTTGGTCTTCTTTGTACATGCCCAAACCATCTCAACCGATTTTCTACCATTTTTTCCTCAATAGGTGCCACCCTCACTTTTTCACGTATGTGCTCATTTCGAATTTTATCTTTACGTGTATGTCCGCACATCCATCGTAACATTCTCATCTCTGCTACTCCAACTTTATGCTCTTGCTGTCCCGTTAGAGCCCAGCATTCACTACTATATAACATTGCCGGTCTGATAGCAGTACGATAAAACTTTCCTTTAAGTTTATTAGGCACCTTACGGTCACAAATAACTCCTTTAGCTTTTCTCCAATTAAACCACCCAGCTTGAATTCTATGTGAAATATCTCCACTGATTTCGCCATCATTTTGGATAATGGCTCCCAAATATCTAAACTTTTCCACTTGAGGTATAATTTGATCTCCCAATTTCACTTCCAAATTATTTTCGAATAGTCCTTTATCAAATTTACAATATAAATATTCCGTCTTACTTCTACTCAGACGAAAACCTTTCGACTCCAATGTCCTCCTCCATAACTCAAGTTTGCAATTAACCTCTTCTCTTGTCTCTGCTATAAGAACTATATCATCCGCGAAGAGCATACATTTCGGGATTTCCTCTTGAATATGTTCCGTCAAAACATTTAAAATCAAGTTGAACAAATAAGGACTCAGAGATGATCCCTGATGTAGCCCGATCTTTATAGGAAAATCCTTTGTTTGACCACTAGGCGTTCTTATACTAGTTTTTACCCCCTCATACATATCTTGTATGGCTTTAATATAAGCAATCCGTACTCCCTTTTTTTCCAACGCTTTCCAAAGCACTTCTCTTGGTATACGGTCATAAGCTTTTTCCAAATCAATAAAAACCATGTGTAGATCTTTATCTTTACAACGATACTTTTCCATTAATCCCCTTAGTAGATAAATCGCCTCTGTAGTTGATCTACCTGGCATAAAACCAAATTGATTCTCAGAAATACTTGTCTCCAATCTCAACCTGTGCTCAATTACTTTCTCCCACAATTTCATTGTGTGGCTCATGAGTTTAATCCCTCTATAGTTAGTACAATTCTGAATATCTCCTTTATTTTTATAAATAGGAATTAATGTACTTCTCCTCCACTCATCAGGCATTTTCTTGGACCGTAAAATCACATTAAAAAACTTAGTTAACCATCTCACCCCTTCTTCACCTAAACATTTCCACGCTTCGATAGATATACAATCAGGTCCGTTAGCTCTACCATTTGCCATTTTCTTAAGAGCTTCCTTTACCTCCTTATCACGTATTTTTCGATAGAATGACAAATTTTGTTCTCCTTCACCAGTTACTAAATCCTCCAAGTTACTAGATGAATCCTCTCCATCATTGAAAAGTTTAGAAAAATAAGTCTCCCATCTATTTTTAATTTCATCATCTGTAACTAAAATTCTTCCCTCTTCATCCTTAATACACCTTACCTGTTCTAGATCTCTTGATTTTCTTTCCCTACTCTTGGCAATCTTATAAATATTTTGCTCTCCTTCCTTCGTCTCAAGGTTCTTATAAAATTCTTCAAAAGCTTTAGAACGAGCTTCACCCACAGCTCTCTTAGTTTCCTTCTTAGCCATACGGTACCTCTCCCAATTTTCCTCATTGTTACACAAATGTATGGCTTTAAAACAGTTCTTCTTATACTTGATTTTGTCCTGTACACTATTATTCCACCACCAAGACTCCTTATCTCTCGGACCAGGACCTTTCGATTCTCCCAAAACTACTTTTGCAACCTCCCGTATCTTTTTAGCCATATCCTCCCATATGATGTTAGCACTTCCCTGAGAATCCCAAATTCCTTTATCCAAAAGATTTCGCTTGAAAATATCTTGCTTCTCACCTTTTAATTGCCACCACCTAATCCTTGGTGTTACTACTTGTCGACGTTTTTGGATTTTACTCATAATACACACATCAAGGACTAGGACCCTATGTTGTGTCGTTACAGCATCTCCAGGGATCACCTTACAATTTTTACAAAGTTTTCTATCTGTGTTCCTAACCAAAAGAAAATCAATCTGCGACCTTGAGGCTCCACTTTTGTAGGTGATGAGATGCTCATCTCTCTTCTTGAAACAAGTGTTGGCAATCTTAAAATCATACGCCAATGAGAAATCAAGAAGAGTTTGCCCTTCATTGTTTAGCTCTCCAAAACCAAAACCACCATGCACCCTCGCATACTGACCAGCTTCCCTCCCGACATGCCCATTAAAGTCTCCTCCAATAAAAATCTTTTCACTCTGTGGTATGTGTCGAATCAACCCCTCCAGATCCTCCCAAAATAATTCCTTAAGACTGGCTTCTGTCCTGACTTGCGGCGCATAAGCGCTAACAATATTAACAGTCTCACGTCCAATTATCATTTTTAAAGAAATAATTCTGTCTCCAATTCTGCTAACTTCTACAACGTTCTTCTTCCACTCCTTATCTATAATGATGCCTACTCCATTGCGTGCACTTACTTTTCCTGTATACCAAAGTTTGAAACCTTGAATATCCTTAGCTTCTTCTCCACGCCATTTTGTTTCTTGCAAGCAAAGGATATTGATTTTCCTTTGAATCATAACCCCTACAACCTCTACAGATTTACAATTTAATGTCCCAACATTCCAAGTACCAAATCTAATTTTGCTCTTATAGACTAACTTCTTTAGCCGCGTGCGTCCAGAATGACGCGGTAGCCCTTGCTCATTTAACACTACATCCGGGCGCCGATGCAGCGGCTCTAACTCACTTATCACTGTACTCGAGCCATGCAGCGCGTTACTTACGGGCAACGACCTAGCATTAACATTATAACGTCTATTGTCCATGTTCATGATAGATTCAACAAATTTTTACATTGGCTGTTGATGGCCTAACACAACCCTCCTCCTTTACCCGGGCTTGGGACCGGCTATAAACATAGGCGGAGTTAAGGTTGCTACCACTGTTGTAAGGATAACATTTCTCCATCCATTGAGCGACCAGAAAAAGATTTAAGCCCTGCAATGGTATACTAATGGTAAACATCAGGAAAGCCTAACATGAGATAGTCCCAATCAATGTGATCCACAGAAAAACTCTGTTGCAAATGGAAAATCAATCTGTCTACTACAAGTAATACAAGTTCAATCAATTCCTCACTTAGACTAATGTTTCTCGATTCAATCCACAACAAAAATTTCGGCACATCATGCCACACGACACAAATAGGGCCATCATATGTCTGAACATGGCAACAATAGACTGTCATCAAATTACTCAGCTGATGCCAGTTCAGATGTTCCATCACACATCCGATGGAATCCTTGCTATTAGTTGCAAAAGCTCATGTATTGCCATTCATACTCCTGTACTCACATTTTTTCTGCGGCAACGTATGGACACTTGCCAAGAGTATTCCACAAAATATAGTCCCCAGAAATAACCTGGTTTTGACAAAGATAATAATAAAAGGTAAGCATGAACGAATGTATCGCCCGATCCTATGAATATACACCAATAATGTAAAAGAATACCTGAGTTGAAAATTCCACAGGTGCTTTGACAGCTGGGTAGATGCTTACCTGCACAAGGGGCAGACTATCAGATAGATTGCAAAAGAGGACAAAGGGAAGGGGTATATCACCACAAGTTTCTAAAATTAAGAACATTCCACGGAGTAGCAAGGGCGAGGTGTATTGTTTGACTACAGTCTACAGAATAAGGCATAGAAGTGTAATCAAACAAAAGGTCAGAAAGCCATGCCAATGAAGCATATATTTCAACATTTGTGAAACTGAAACTAAATTAAAGGGCCCTAAAACTTGATCCCAGAATGTTCTTTTAGCCAAAATAGACCCGACTTACAGATCTAGGATCAATGGTAATTCCAGTTAGTGAACCATTCGCAATCCTGAAGGAAACCTGTAATGAGGAGTTATAAAAATAAAATGCATCAGAAAATTGAATCTTTTTTATTAAGAGAATCTGAACGTCCACTTTCAAAGACATGATCCAAAACAAATATATATTCATTATAATTTATTTCCATGATTGAATACCTTAACACAGATAATAAAAACATGGCCAATTTCCTCAAAAGCTTAAGTTGGAAGAAATGAAGCCCATTTATTCCTCAACATGTTACTTAACTACTCATCAGATCGCATAGAATAGGAAAAATTAGAATCTAGAACAATGACATAAAATTGGACCAAAGGATTAGTCTCCCTGACTTAAAGAACTAGATCTTGTCTCTGCCACCAGCCCAGTGTTTAGTATAGTCATGTGGAACGTTATGACTCCGGCAGGACAACATTTCCAACCACAATGCCAAAGAGAAAGTCTGAATGAAAATTCA
This sequence comes from Prosopis cineraria, assembly GCF_029017545.1. Lineage (NCBI taxonomy): Eukaryota > Viridiplantae > Streptophyta > Magnoliopsida > Fabales > Fabaceae > Prosopis > Prosopis cineraria. The sequence goes on from NW_026555335.1 coordinate 2,654,616, forward strand.
CAAATTCATTTTCGTACACTGAACACTTCTTTCCCATAATCCATTTGAGATTTCTTTTTCCCACCAAAAAAATAGAGTATATTATTCGCAAACTAATTATGAAATATAACCTTGCAGTAATCAACTGGAAGCACATCCAAGATGAGGAATTCAAATAACCAAAGGAAAGGTAATACAATTTTCAAATCCCATACAGGAGCGTTCACATGCTAAACATAAGGAAGGCCACGTGATAGGAATTACCAAAAGCAAAACCTACCCCCGAACAAATGTAAACAACAATGAAGAAAAACCCCATAAACAAAGAAAAGCATAACTTCAGAAATCATACTTTAGCATAATTGTATGCCTGCCAGCAAAATGGCTCCTCAAGATCAACTGGAGGAAGATCCTTGTTCATTTTCTCCATCAAGTGTTCTTCATTTACCATGTTGCTAGCATTTTCTGTCTCACTGTCACTATCCTCATCAATACTGCTTACATAGGATGAAACTGACGAAGAAATCCTCTGGTGTTGCCATGGAGCAAACTTGATTGTTCCAGGGAAAGTCACCTCAATACTTTTCCCATACAGTCCCCGTCCACTAGTCACAATTCTCCACTCAACAGAGTGATCAGAAGTTGAGACTGTTCCTACAGAAGGAGTCCCATCCAAAGACAAAATCCTCCTCCTAGGAAAGGGCATAGTCACATTACAGAACTCCATTGTCAAGGGAGCCTTGTAGCCTTCCATCAAATGCAACTTAAAAAGAAAGGCACCTTTATCCTCAGAGACCATTGACAACTGGTAAAATCCCTTTAAGGGTGGTCCAGGTGCACTAGTTGCCAGATAACGCATTAACACAAAATTCCCTAATGGTGGAGAAAACATCACAACCTGCTTATCTGCACCTTGTTCTCGAACTTGAGTGCAAGGATGATATGACAAAAACTCAACTTTTGTGGCGTTCAATCCAGCCAAGGGAAGCGATACATCCGGCATTCCTTCTAGTTCAGCTCGACAATTTATTTGACCAGAAACCGATATATTATCTGGAATCTCATCTCTATCATACAGAGCTGCATTAACAGTTTCATGAATCGTAAATAGGATTCTTTGCTTTCCTTTGTAAAGATATGGCTTCCAGGCTGGTTGCTTCTGGTCTGTAGAAGGCACATCTGATGCTGAAAAGCCATTGGCCTTGATAGTAAAAAGGTTGGGATAATTAAGGTCTAATGGTGTACCTGAATATTAAATAAAACAATGTTTTGCAAGAATCATGCAAATGCCAGCTCAATCATAAAAAAACAGTTAAAATAACGAGATGGGAAATACCATAATAAAAAGTACCAACCAAAGGGCATTGAACTACTGATAAATGTTCGCAGTGCATCTTTATCAAAAAGCTTGGACCCAAGTTTCAGAGTATCTGCCATAACTGTTCCAGATGCAGCTGTGCTTGCAGGGGAGGAAGATGCGATGGATGGAGCCACAGGTTTTGCCCTGGAAGAGATGCCTGATATCCCTATACTACCAGTTAGTGAATCAAACAACCCTCCAACAGAGGGAGCTGTACTCGCAACCACTTCAGGTTCTACTGTGTCGCCAGTAATTATGTCACCAATAACATGTGCTACCATAAATCCCCTGTGAAGTGAAAGGCAAAGTTTTTATCCAAATAACACACCTTATTCCAATTAAGTACCAACATCAACACTAAACAAAGGTAAAAAGAAGCTCTTTCAAGGACTATGGAGGTGAAATCAATTCAGAATTTTTATAGAAAGAAAGGTGCACATAAAATGCGATGAAGAAAGTGCACCAAGTGAAATATACCTACATAGATACAGAGACAGTGAAATGATTGCACACTTTTGACAACCATTTAAATCCAAAATGGTGAAAACCAAGAAGTAACCCTTACCTAGTTACCCATGATATGCAATTGAGCTATGAAATATAAATATATGACCAAGAAGGGGGGAATAGATTGTTTGTATTTTATCACATATACACTATTCTAAACCCTGACAGAAAAAAAGGAAAGAAAATATAAAAGGAAGACAATGAGTGAGTGGTATAAAGAAAATTTTGTGTTGATAAGTTCACAAGCTTTAAATTTGTGGCATTCTATGTTGAACTGCTACTCCATATGGTATGGTGCTTTATATATGTATATGATGAGATATTATGACATGCAATATCCATGATATGCAGCTCACTTTGCACCTAGGTAATGGGAGCCATTTAAGGACTCCAAGAACCTTCTTACACAAAGAAGCGCTAACAATAAAATGCATATAAATTATTCACTATCTGTAAAGTTATCGTAAAGGAACACTATATAAAAACTATTGCAAAGCTAAACCATGCATAAAGAAGGCAAAAAATTGGAGCATGATGCTGATGCCATTCAGAAATAAATGATTGCAACAGTTTATCGTGAGTCCTGAAAATCAATTTACCCCTGGTTATGTCAACGTTACTATTGATTATTTCCTCTAATAAGTGCCTGTTAGTCATTAATACCATTACCAATTGAAAACGGAAATACTTTTGTTGTATTCTATAGCAAAATGAAGTAGCGTTCTCTTATAAGGGAGATCCAATTTACCACCATCCTCAGCACACAAGGAGTCAATTATAACTAGCGTTCAATTTTTTTTAAAACTAAAAATTAATACAGCAAACATTTTCATCCAAATTATACACACTAATTTCCAATAATAAAACTAAACAGCAGCTGCGGGAGCAATAACGAAACTAAGCAACTGTTAAAAAAAAAAAATACTGAACCTGAAGCTGTATATGCAAAATATAGTCATCTGGTATGTTGCGATTCCTCAATGTACGAGCAATTTGCAAGTAACTTACCATACCCTGTGATCGATGGAAGATCAAGCAAGAGCGAAGACAAACTATCATCCACCCCAAGAGCATTTCCACAATCAGGTCTTTTACATAACTTTGCATATCCTTTCAAATGCCTAGGCTCCACCAGCGGCAGAACAAGTATAACGTAATGCCCTTTTAAGTGCAAGATTAACGGCCATAAGAGATTTTTATCTCCCTCTTGTTCTTTGTTAATGTAAAGGCCTATGATATAACGTGTAATGGGATCATCAACCCAAGAATCCGATCCGGGAGATGATTGGCTTAAGCGCATGCCAAACCCACGCGCAGATCCTTCCCTACACAAAATCAGTAGAATCACCAGCTGACAAGCAACTCCCATGGTGCATCCATGAACAGCAAGAAAAATTAAAATAGAAAAGAAAAAAAGATAAGATACAACGGCCCTCAAATTTCCAACAGCTAACCTATCCTTTCTTTCTAGAAATGCAGCAGCGAGCTCGGAGTCGCTGGGTAACATGGAATACACACTGGCACTTGAATTCAACTCATCCCCACTTGATTTATCATTCTCGCTCTTGCAAGCAGATCGCCAACGCTTCTCTACAACCGGAAATCTCCTGATATAAACAATGGGAAAACGAAGGGGGAAAAACTTGAAATTGAGAATTTCAATCTATAAATAGCCCATGAAAATGGCCAAGGAAGTAACAACATATACAAAAGCAAATCCAACGAAGACAATCGAATAGTGTGTTTATAGTTGAAAGGGGCAGGACGATAATTGGAGAAGCTTGTGATAAGAGGGTTCAATCAACTTTTGAAGGGGAATAGGGATGAGGAAAGGAATACCTGGAGAAAACAACAGCATCGAGGTTGTTGAGAATCCAGATTGCTCTGACACTACAACCTGCGGGCATGGCTGGCCGGCTACAACTCCGATGACGCAGGTGGTAAACAGTGAAAGCCAAGCCTAAGCAGTTCTGAATCTGTAAATTATGTCCAGAATCCTGCTAACGCACCGTTCATCCGCACTCGTGTTCGTGGAACCCGGGGACGAATCCGTCTCGTTATTTGTTTCTGTTAGGACACAGAGGTTCCTAATTCAAATTAAGTTCTGCCTGCACAACTCTAACAATTTATAAGTTTAGTTTTTAATTTTATAATTTTTTATGATAAATTTATAATTTATATTTTAAATTTTAATAAAAATAAACTTATTTATTTTTTAATCATATTAAAACTTAAAAAATAAATTATAAATTCATAATAATAAAATTACAAAATGAAAGAAACAAACTTATATAGAGTTTAGATATTTGGAATTTAATTTAAAATAATTAATTGTATTAGGACCTATCTATCATTCTTTTTTTTATTATTGTATTACTTTTACTTCTTTGATTAAAAAATAAAAAAAATATCAACCAATGACTACTTTAATATATTTATATCAGTCAAAAATTAATAAATTTTAAAATTTTACTAAAGTTCTTTATTAATTTTTCTACATGAAATGATCAAATTATTCCTAAAATATAAAATAGTAAAAAAGCCATCCCTTTGTCTCCAACGTTGGCCACCCAACCCCAACTAGAGACCTTATTGTTGGTGAGGTTGCTAGACCCCTTGTCACCTATAAGATCATTGAAACTCTGATACTAATGACACTTTTATTTTATTTTTTTTAATTGGCAAAGGTGACCAAGGGTTTTGATCCCATAACTCTTTAGCCACCTAACCAAGCCCATTAATATATATAGCAAAATATATATATATATATATGTATATATATATATGTAGTAACCAAGTTTTTAAATCACTTTTAAATTATAATATAATGGTGTGTTGTTAATTTGAGAATAACACTTATTGTTTTACTAATGTTACTTGTTAATTTAACATGGTCAATTATATATTGGGAGCTTTAAGGCTCCATACATTTTACTTATTAAAATATAAATGTATTATTGTTAATGAAATGATTATTGTCAAAATGTAAATAAATACTTGTCGATAGATTACTAACACTTGTATAATTAAGTCCATCCTGTCAACTTTTTGTTAAAATTCGAATGAATTATTGTTAATTTCAAATAAGTTGTTGCAAAAGCTTGAATGGATATTTATTGATGAAGGACTAACATTTGTACCATTAGGCCTATCCTATCCATTTTTCTAACTTATTAAAGCCCGAATGAATTATTGTTAATTTTAAGTGAGTTGTTGTTAAACTCAAATAGATATTTATTGATGAATGACTAACACTTGTATAAGTAAGCACATCCTATCAGTGTTTTGTTAAAATATGAATGAATCGTTATTAATGTCGAACAAGTTGTTGTTAAAAGCTTGAATGAATACTTGTTGATGAAGGACTAACGCTTGTATAATTAAGCCTATCCTATCTATTTTTCTAATTTATTAATTTCGAATGAATTATCATCAAAACTCAAATAAATACTTGTTAATGATTGAAAGCATGGGTCTAATGAAACAAGTATATAAACAACAAGTCATTCAAATTTTGACAAAAACGCATTCAAAATTAATAACGATCCATTATAAATAGTCATCCTTGTTGTCTTATCTACTCTAATACCATAGCCAACTACATTTCTAGACCTATCGATAATACTAGAGCGAGTCCTTCTCCGAGATTGCTAAGTGACTTTACTATATTATGTCTGAGTCATCATTTGTTCTTGTTGAGTGGCCTCATCATGTATTTTAATGCTTGATCCTTCTTGTTAAGTAGCTTTATGTTTTCCTCTTTTCCTCCCTTTTGTCTTACTTGTCCCCGGAGCTGCTTACAGAATAAGCAATAAAAGTAAACAATTTGAACAATTAAAGCAATATTTAACTATTAGAACAAGTATAGGAGATAACTTGTTTACACGAACTCTTATTATGACCTTGTTGTTTGCACATAGTACATTTCATTGGAGTCCTCTTTTTGATAAGTTATCAATCACAGTTGAAGGGACATCACAACAGGTAATAACAAATTGTCTTGTAGTTTCTCTCACCAATCTCCTCATGCTTTCTTCTATTCTTTGTCTTTTTTTTTCTTTGGCCTTCTTGGTAATTTTTCTATTGGGGGTGGCTCAATAGGTTAAAATATATCAAACTTCCAAAATTTATCCCCTTGCAAGTTCAAATTTGGTCCTATATGAAGCCCTATATGCTTCTTTATGGAAACAACAAGAAATGTAAGTATTGGTGTTAACATTTGCATGGAATATTGTGCAAATACCATGCTGACATAGGATTCTAGTCAGCTTCCATGCTTTATATATACATCATCTTTGCTCTGATAACACATTATGTTTATCTAGGCTATCACTAACCTCATAACTTTTGTCTCCATTAAAAGCAACATTACATTTGATTGCCAATAACCTATTGTTTTCAAACAATTCTAAACACTTAAAGCTATAGTTTTCCTTCCATCTCCTAACAATTTTGCCACTTTCAACTGACTTAATCATTAGCTTTAACTTAATGCCTTCACACATTCTAATGACAGGTAAATAACAATATTCATCTATCTAAGCATTAAAGCTATTACTAATATTGTTGTCTACCACTTAAGACTAGCACCTAGGTGTGAAATAGGCCCTAACCCAATACTTGACTAGGTAACTTATCATTGCCTTTATAGCATGCTTACTAATGCGTCCAATCTCCTTTAAATTGTCATGGAATTCCTCTTTATATGTACTTCAAGCTATGGTAAAGAATTTTCTCTTTAATTCGTTTTCCTTTCACTTCTTGCTCCAATTAGCATATATGTAACTTACATATAACCTTTGCTTGGCTTCGAAGAGAACAATTCTTACTACAATGTTTAGCCCCTATGATGAAAAGAAGAATTGGCTATTAACATTTTGCATAACATCTGGCTATTAACATTTTGCATAACATCTTTTATATATATATATATATATATATATATTACCAAGATTTTTAAAATCAACAAAATTAAAACAAACCCTTTGCATGTCAGACATAATAATAACCCTTGATCTATTACCAAGTCTTAAGGAATTCCTAAGCAATTCTAAAAACTAAGTCTAATTGATAGTATTTTCTTTTTATGTCAAGCTAATTGTAATAGGGAAAAGTGAATCATCTACATAAATTCCAATGGCAGTAGAAAGGATCCCTTTTTCATTCCCCTTAAAAAAAGTGCCATTAAGACTAATAAATGGCCTACAACTCAACCTTTTCCAAGAAAAACATTATTCAGATAGTTTTCCAGCATATATTAGTCACAAATAGCAACATGTTAAAAAAACTAGTTTACCTTACATGCATTCTATAAATTTGCTAAACACCCTTTTCCCTTATTGCAAAGCTTCTTTACTCAGTTATATGCTTACATCACTCTCAGGATCTGAATGTCTAAGTTTATGGCAACAAGCTTTCAATTTCCCAAACTCATCATTGTAAATACCTTTCAACTCTTCTATGATAATCTTTTAGGCCTTATACACTTGTATACACTAACACTCACCTTTAAATTGTGTTCAAATATCTTCTTTATGTTCGTCACTTTAAATTTGGGGCACTCATGCACTCTACCTTTAAAAATGTCAATTGTCTATCTAGCAGAAGCCTTATGGTTCTTAACTCTAATGCACCTATGCTCCATGCATAAGGTTTGAATTTCTAATCCAAGCTTGGATTTTGTAAAGGTTGCATACAAAAGAAAAGGGCATCCTACTTGACATTTGCCCCTTAATTTACAAGCTCAGATTTAATGCAATTCAAATTCACTCTAACATTGATAAAATATGTGTCCAAAGCCTTCCTAAGTGCTGTTAGGTTAGGAAAAGTCATACCAACTACAAAGTGGGCCACTTTGATATGTTGGACCTCTACTTTCCTCCAAAGGCCCATCATCCCCATATGGATCCAACTATGGTCCATTATAACCATCTTCCTCTTTGTAATCCTTTTTACTATCACTAACACCTTCATCTTCCTACACAAGGTCATAGTAGTCACTTTCTTCGCTGTCATCTTTACTACTATTTTCACTACCCTCTTGCTCCTCATATACATGCTCATTCTCTTTCCTATTATCATTTCCTATGCCAGTATAACAATCATGAAGATATTATTTTGTATCAATACCCCCATCATCATTCTCACTTATACCACCATTAATCCTTTCAAATGCATTCAACATAAAATTCTCTACGCATATCACCTCTTCATCTTGTGTTTTCTCACTCTCACAACGCACTACTTGTTCCTTATTTTCCTCTTTATTTATACCAAATATTCTTATGTCCCCAAACAATCTACGTGAATTTCATATCCATATCTCCTTAGTATTTTCTATAGTAAAGCATACTTGGGTTAAGATTTCACCTACTCCTATTGCATTGCCATTCTCTTCACTGTTACTATCTTCTTCCACCACGTCCTTCTCACTATTGTCATCATGCTCGACGACATCCATTACACTGCCATCACTGTCTTCCTCCTCAATGAAGTTAACGATACCATCATGGTCATTGTCACTATCCAACGTACCTAAAAAAATACAAAATACACAAGGGCAATAAGGTGATTTCACTGTGACCTGAATCACCCAAGTTTAGAATACCAAAATCCACTATCAAACTCACATCTGGTTCGCTCCAGACTAAAATTGCAAGGTCGAGTCAATCACATTCCTTTAAAAATTTAGTTCCTCGATTGTGGGTTCCTCTGCAAATCACAAGGTAGGGTTTACTCATTTCAAAAGCAAAAGAAATTGCATCATTTCACCACCAAATTTAAGGGACAATGATCAACATGCCCTTCAACTTATCCTAGTAATTCACATATGGCATGTCACCTAGGTAACTTTTGGTCAAACCTTCTCCATAAGGGTCAACATTCTATTGATAAATGGCTCGGGGTAATTTGCTCAAAATTTAGAAATTTAGGATATATTTTGCATATTTCAAGAGTTCAAGATTTATAATGCTTTTTCATGTAATATTTTTCATACATGTCATAGTCTAATCCATTGTGTTAACGCAAATTTGTGAATAGATCTCTTACAAATTTTACATATATCTTATAAATTTTGTTGGTAAAAAAATTGTAAACTTTGTATTTTATATGAACAACATTGATAATTTCTGTTAGTTATAAACATGATTATACTAAAAAATAAAAGGAGATTCATATCCAATGACCTCCCATGAAAATTGTTTGCATACAAGAACCAACAACAAGTCAATATTCAAGAAAAAACAAGTTTCTATTATCATTTTAATAATAAACAATTGTGTATTGATTCTTATATGTGAATAATTCTCCTTGAAGGTTCTTGGATGTAATTCTCTCTAAAATAAAAGGTATATGCTTGTAGATGTTAAGTGAATGTAATTATGAGGAAAATATTTTAAAAAAAAAAAAAACAAAGAGACTGATGTTCAATTGATATCAAAGCAAGTGCAATACACAAGGCATATTACTTATTTTGGTTCGTTTTACTTTGTGAAATTTGGAAAATATCATCATTTCAAGTATGAAGCTTATTTGGCAACCTGCTTTGAAAATAATTTTCCATACTACAAAACAAAAAAAAATAAAAATATCTATTTAAAAAAATATTTTCAAAAAGTGTTTTAAAAAAATCAAATATTATTCTAAAAATTAAAAAAAAACAAAAACATTTTTAAGGGCCCTAAAACTACTGTTCTAAAGAGCAAGAGAGAATGCAAAAAATACATGTTTTCATTATTTTTTTTTGTTCTTAAAACATTTTCTACAAAATATCAAGTCTCATATCAATAAAATAAAAATAATTTCAAACAAATTCTAAAATGCCTCGCCAAGTTGAAATAGTAACATAAAATTTTTACTTGCCATAGAAAACTTGTCAAGTAGTTTTGATTTTGATAACTTCTTTTTTTCTTTTGCCAAAGAATTTGAAAACTATTTTAATTCACAAAACATTTAGAGTATTAAATTAAGAAATTTTACTTTTAAAAAATAAACCAACAGAAAGCATTTCTTCAAAAATTTGAATATTAATTTCTTCGGTCAAATAATATACTAAACATATTATCATAATATATTAAATAATTAATTATGTTCAAAATAAATAATGCATTACACGATGAGAATGGTTTTTTTGGTCGCATTATTGTGAGTGCGTCAGTGTGTGTGATCGCAGCAATCTGATAGAAGCAAATCTTTCATCTCCATAACAAGATTTGTCTGTGATAATAATCTAGTGAGTTGTGGCTACTATATCTACAGATATGAACACTTATTTATCAAAGGCAACCAACCAGGCACTGCAATTTTCATACAACCTAATTGAAAGCCAAGACATAAGCTCAAACCGCCAAGGGGCAACAGCTTTTCATGTCAGGAAGATACATATACATATCGCTAGCTATGGAATGTACAAGAGACAGCGGAGAAGGTGTGAAATGTCTAGAGCTCGACACAGAGGTAGGAAATGACAGAGCGTGCACGACGCTCGGTCCGCTGGCTAACCTTCCACTTCTCAACCAGCACCTTCTTTATGTTAGGACAGCTGGAAACCACAGTGGCCACTCCAACTGAAGTTATGGCAGGGCAATAAACCAAGTGGCAGGACTCCAGCTTGGTGCAATTTCTCACCAGATGGGAAATACCAGCATCTGTTATTTGACGGCAGTGTGAGAGCACTATTTCCTTCAGCATTGGACAGTGCTCCCCCAACTCAGCCATTGACATGTCACTCAAATCCTGCCATTGTGTAAAATGATATAGAAAACAAACTTCAGCTAAAACACGGTAGCAGTAAAACTTTAAAAGAAAACGTCCATCAGCTCAGACAAGTCTAATTAACTCCCGAATGCATGTTCCACGTAAGCATTACATAAACATAATGATACACCATGTTCACGCTTTAAATATGGGGGGAAAAAACTCAATCAAATGGGAATGCTGTCTACCAATCAAATGAGAATGAATAAAAGTACCAATAGCAGGATGGAGAGGGATGAAAAGAGACAGAGTGGGGGGAGAGATGAGTACACACCTGTAGCACACTCACATCTAAATAACAAAGTTGAGGGCACCCTCTTGCAATAGCTATTACTCCAGCATCTCCAATTTGAACGCAACCACTAACATTCAGATTATGAAGGGAACAGCCCTCAGCTATTGCAATAAGGGCCTCATCCCCCACCCTAAAAATTTAATAAGGATGTTAAAGTGGACATTTTCCATAATTATATCATCTATATTCTTAAGCAACCTACAGTTCGCTTATGGGAGAGAAAAAAGACTCAGAAAACATTATATGAAGTCTCGACATAAAATTGCATGAATAAAACTAAGAATTTCAGTGGAGCAAGGGAAAACAAAAGCTGTGGCTAAAGTTTTACCTGTCACAAAATCGAATGCTAAGATCTGTTAGAAACTTGCAATGCTGACCAACAGCAATGATTCCCCTGTTCCCAATCTAAAAGAGAGAGAGAGAGAGAAAGCAACATATGACTGTCTGTCATATAATTAATTAGTCAATTAGATTATTAGAAAATGTAGCTTTGTATTGTTTCTCATATCATAGTTTCTCACAAGTGTCTAAGGTGGAAATTCTTCTAAAAGTTATAATGCGTTAAATAATATAAATATTCCTCACTTTCTCTTTCTTAGGAGAGAAGACATAAGCGACTTCTTAAAAACTTGTAAGAATTAATAACTTAAGTAAATATGAGGGACCCCCAGTTGATAACACAGTAAATAAATAAATAAATAAAATAGCACAAGACAGTAGTTAGGTCAAAAGCCAAAAAAGTGAGGCGCACCGCACTACCTATTTGCCTTAATATGAAGGAGAAAGCAATGGAGAAGATCAGTAAACACCATAACTCGGGCAGTTCATAACATCTTTACAATAGGAAGGAGGCAACTTATGCCAACTTTTCATAAGCTACAGAAGTCCTATAATCTATCGACATAATAACTTGCCTAGACTCTATAAAAGAGGAGAAATGTAAGTGTTCAACATATGTTTGGCATTCATACTAAACACAACATGGCACTTCAAATTACACCTGGACAGTCAATATTTCATCATGAAAACATATCTCATTGCTGTTAGGCTATAAATCCTAGAATCATCAATGCGTAATCTAACCCTATCCTTCTTTAAAGCAACCTCCAAACACTGATTCGAAATCCAATAAAAAGACAAGGAATCATGACAACAACTATGTGACTGAAAGAGAAGCAAGAAACAAAGGAAGTTCCTCTCTTTACTTTGCTTCTTCTTTTGCTTTTGCTTTTTTTTTTTTCCCAAGTGGATGACAGAGGGAGAGAGAGACTGACTACCTCATAACATCGACGGATATGTAGCTTCTCTAAATTCCCGCAACCACTAGCTATACCACACATGGCTGCATCTCCAATGCTCGAGCAATCTACCAAGTGAAGAGCTTGCAAGAATTTGCAGCCCTGCCCAACCTCAAGAAGGGCATCATTACCAATCCTTTGGCAGTAAAGCAATGCCAACTCAGTGAGATTACTGTTCATTCACAAAGCTGAAGTTAACATCATGTGTGGAAGAGCAATAGAAATAACTCAGCAGTATTAGAACTTGTGCCAGAAAGTATAATGTCCACACCATGAACAGATTGCTTGGCATCACTAATTTCACTTGACACAGGAAAATCATCAACTGGTATTTCTCATAATGGCTATATAAAATTATTTTATATAGTGACTGAATGTGCTTTTTTCCTCACAAACTTTCATGAAACATGGATAATAAATACAGTGGACATGAAAATGAAGATAAAAGCTTGCATCTTCTGTAAACATAGTCACTCGCCAAGAACTGACAGAAATCAGACCCCCAAAGCTCTACTGACTAAACAGCAGGCCATCAGTAAATGCATGCCGCGGCCAACTACTAACAGACACAGTCCCCAAACAAAATAAGTATCAAAACCTTTCACAATGCTTTATTCAATGATTAAAAAAGCGTTCAAATGATCTTAGGGCAACTATCCACCAGAAGAAATTAGTTGGCATCCACAAACTTCAATTTCTTCGTTCCAACCCTGTTAGTTGACTTTGTTGCAGACACGTGACTCCCAGTTCAATGCATCCAGTATATTTTTACACATAAAAGAGCTTAAAGAAAAGCATACTGGCAAGATTTTCCAATTGATTCTATTCCCATAGTTCCAATGTTGTGGCACCCATTGACTTCAAGATGTGTAAGTTCCTGACAACCGGCAGCAATTGCTTCCAAACCCTTATCACTAAGGAAATAGCAATCGCTTAAAGTCAAGTTCTTCAACTTCTTACATCCGCTCCCAATTGCACCTAAACCCCTGAAGGTAAGACAGCAGAAAATGTAAAAAATAACAACGTACCAATCCATCTCAAAAGATAAGAGAATGCGTAGTTAATTATCAGACACATGATAATGGATTATGACGCTAAAAGAAAATTGCAGTTCGTACTTCCTTAATCGTTGTATAAACAGACAAGGTCAAAGTACAATTGCTAGAATACAGCTTCCTCCTCTTAAATTTAGCCTAACCAAGGAATGGTCAACAGAGTCACAACTCTATAACAGTGCTTGCAAGATTGCAATATGGATTTAACCCAGTGCGTCTCATAATAATAAAATACTTGCATAAGAAATTAGATTAACATGTTATTCTTGAGTGTTTTTAACCACTGTCATATGAAGTGAGTTCAAGAGGAAGGAATTTGTGGGAAGCAACTTACTTATCAGTAAATTTCTGAAAACTATAGAGAGCTAATAAATCCAAAGACAGACAACGATTTCCTACAGCGTTCAAAGCATCATCTGTGACATAGATGCATTGCAGCTTCAGAACTTTCAAATGGGGACATCCTTCAGCCACAGCAAGCACCCCTTTATTGTTGATGTACTCAGAGTCCAACGACAATGTCTCAAGGGATCTACAGTGTGTTCCTACTGCTTCCATTGAGATGTCAGTTATTTTGGCACAAGCTGCCACACCCAGAGATTTTAAGGATTTTTTCACGCCCAAGGCTAATTCAACCAAACCCTTGTCAGTCAAGCCTTCGCAGAAACGCAGATTCAAGTCTTCAAGATGCTTGCAACACCGCCCAACAGCAGCCAGACCTTGATCTCCAACATAACAGCCCTAGAGAAAAATATAGGGTTATAATCATAGTTATAAGCATGCATTATTGTTAAATATTGATAGCGATAAGGAGACAACACATCGACAGGGAAAATTAGTGTTAGTATCAAGGCTAAAGAGGACATAAACTTAGTCTCTAGGTGGCAAATTAACTTCAATAGCAATGTTTACTAGGGCGCAATAGAAATTATGGAACGGAGCAAAATATGGCCACTTGATCGCAGTAAAACGAGAACTGAGGCTCTATCCTCTATAAATATATGTCACGTGCATTAAATTCAATTATGTGTGTGCCCTCAAACAAATTAGCTTGTCTATAGAGTCGCAGGTCCAATAAACACAAAAAAGAATACCTGTAAATCCAACGCTTTCAGGCAACTACACTTATGAGCTAGGGATATTAATCCCTCACTGGAGACATTAGAACACCAGATTAAGCTCAACTTCTCCAGCTTCGGAAAGCCTTTACCTAGAGCGGCCAACCCAGCATCTGATAAACATATCGAATCAAAGTCGCTATCCTCACTTCCACTTTTTTCAGTCACAAAACGCAGCTTAAGCGATGAAACCGTAGAATTATCGGTTGCCCGCCTCCTCCCCTACTCAAACCAATGGAAAGAAATCAAACAAATTCACAGATAATTTCCACCAATCAAATTTCCCGAACTCCAAATCCGTGTAATCTCATCGAATCAAAAATTACATTGTATTTGTAATAAGCTAGAGCCAACTATTCAAATCCAGAAACATAGATGAAAATACAGTTGATATCAGAATCAGGTGACTCACGAGCTGAACAGGCAGAGAAATCGACAAGCGTTCATCAATGTGGATATTCTTGACATCGGAGAAACGGCTTGCCAGGAGGCTGACGAATAGGTCGGGCGAACCGGTAGCACCGATCCGGATAGTTGCTCGGCTGAGGCGCTCAAGGCGGAGCCAGCGCTTGCAGGCGAGGGAGCAGGCATCGCGGGAGGACTTGGAATCAAGGCGGCGGAAGATCTCAACGATGAGCTCGTCCGGAAGACAGGTGTTAATCCGATCATGGCCTCGCATCGCTAGGAAAGCAAAATAGATGGGAAGTTGAAAACAGATGCTGAAGATCGATAGGAGAAAGAAACAAGGCAGGGAGACTTTTTTTTTTTTTTTTTTCTATTTTGGGGGAGTTGCGGGAGGGGGGGGGGGGGGAAGCAATCGGTGGGAGAGGCTGAGTCGGCGGGTCAGTGAGTTGGTATTCGGAAACTGTGAGGAGCATTACCAGCAATGCCCCTGGTTTTCTTCTTTCTAGCGTCACTACCATGCAATTGCAAATGAAGGTGCTGCTATTATAAACGAGCGAGTTTAAAAATGAAAATACCATTTATAATCTTATTTTTAAATTATAGTATAAAAATTATTATTGATGAATTGCGTGCGATATATACGATTTATTCATAAATATTGCATTATTTATTTATGAAATATCATTTGCAGTTCTATATCGAGTGAATAATGTATTCGGTGTATGGTTTTTATAAGTATTTACATTATATTGTACTGGCTTTTAACTAAGTCATACATGTGTTTATTATTGTTGTTCACCACATATGATTGACTCTGCATTCTAGCTTGTTAGGCCTGGGTATACTTAAAGGCCCATTTGATTGGATCACATGTAATCAATTTTCATTTGTAAACCGTTTGGTTGCTATTTTATCCGTGAAGGCCATTTCCAATCACATCATGTGGTAATTGAGATTGCCAAAAAAAAAAAAAAAATGTAATCCTCACTCCCTTCCCTTCCATCAATTTAATCAAACACCTCTCCATCTCCTTCATTTTCACATTTATTCTGCCTAAACCTCATCACCACCTCCTTCCTCCCTCTGCTTGTCACCACCGTCTCCCCCTTCTGCATTCACTAAAAAATCATGCATTCTCAATATTTTCCATTCAATTATTACATGGCTCTTACGAGAATGAGAAGTGGCGAGATGAAAACTTACATTTGTCTTGCAAGCTCACAACTTGTCACGCTATCATATAAGCCAACATGAATGATAAATTGCTAACAAATTAGCATGCTTCTCTGCTATCTTGAAAATAAAACACTTCTACTTATTTCATAAGAATTATAGAGAGATAGTTAAATTATTTTCATATATAAAAAAGGATATTTAATTAACATCAATAAACATATTAAAAACAAAGTATCTAACATAGAAGCCAAATAGATAAGACCGTTTAGTCAACTTTTTCTAAAGAAAAAGAAATAGAGGAAAAAGAATAAAATAAAGATGCAAGGTCTTCGGCTATCACATGTAAAGAAGTATCCTCTGAGTCACTAAAAAAAACTTGTTTGAGATATGTAAATTATAGCAATCGATGATGCTTCTGGAGGAAATCTTGACTTCATGCTGCCAATCCAATTCAAGGCTCGTCAAATGCAGTCCAAAGTGAAGCTCTATTTATTCATTCTAGATGCTCTGTTTATAACCCAAGACAAAGTTTGCATGTAGTAATTTATGTAGGAAAAAGCAATCTGGACCATCAATTCTTCCTTTTTCTTTTGTTTCTTACACAGTAGATGCCGGTTTACCAAATGAATGGGTTGTGATGATGAAACGATATCCCTAAAAGATAGATGCTCTAAAATTGAAGTTACCATCTCCCTTGAAAGGAATTAGGTCGCATGTATATGCCAAGTAGGTTAATTTATTCTCTATCTTTGACAATTCTATTTGGCATAGGGTTAGTACCATTATGTAGGACTAAGTTCCTGTTATCCCATATCGAATCGATGATTAATATGACTTTCAAGAACATTATGTTGTCATTGCCTTGTAAAAAGAAGAAAAGTAGGTTCTTGGCCTTTCTTAGAGATTCAGATGGAGCAATAGAATTAATAGATAAAGCACCAAATGATATTGCTCTTAAAAAGGTCATTCTAAGAAAAGGTGTTGAATACTCTTTAGTTGACGGCATCTAAACACACAAGATTTATTGCTAATTAGATTATGAGTAAATAGTAACATCTAAGGATGGGATGACTCTGTAAGTAGCTTCCGCACAAAAATCAGCCTTTTCATTTGAGAGCTCAAGCTTCCAAAGGAATTTCCAGAAAGAGTCGAATTGTTGATAACCATAAGAAAGGATCTTGAAATAATATCTAGCTGTGTAAGAGCTTGACTTGGCTGACCATACTAATTTGTCCATACTTTCCTTAAATGAAATGGGGATTGACAAGGATTGATGCAAGTTGAGTCTATTTGAGAAACTAGTGATTAGACTAACATTCCATTCCATTGGCTTTAATAGATTTGAAAAGTAAGCCATAAGATCTGAAACTCTAACGTTAGTGTAATTTCCATAAAGTTTTTGCTCACTGGGGGTCCAAAAAGGGGAACTCATTGGAACAGATTTTCCATTACCTATTATCCACTTTAATTTAGAGGCAACAAGATAAAAACAGCTCAAAATTCCTTTCCATATCCAAGAAGTGCTATGTGATTGTTTGACTACTTTTGGGGAAGTTAAATCCAAGTATTTGCTCCTGAGTATGGGATGAATAAGGGAATTTGCCTCAACGGATAACACTCCAAAATCTATTTGGCCAACAAAGCTTGGTTTACCAAATTCATTCTTGTAAGCCCCAGACCCTCTTCTTTTAGGCTTTTGAAGTGAATGTTTTGATTGTAGAGATGCATCCATTTTTCTATCTAGTAACCCTCTTCTTTTCAGAGATAGGTAAGGTCCCATTTGATTACTAAAAAAAAAATGAAATGACATATATTAAAAAATTAAAGATAAAAGTGCACTACATCACCCTCTTCTTCTCACGGTAAACATGATAAAATTCATTAATATATATTACAAATGTGAGAATTTTTACACCCTTAGAAAATTTCATGAATCATGATTTACAATCTCATAAATTAAATTATCCTTGTCCTTTTATGCATGTTTTCACTTATCTCTTTTAATCATCTTATTTTTACCTTTATTTTTTTTAATAAATTCAATTTAATTTCATTCCTTTCTAGTAACTAAACGTGACCTAAATTATTGAAATAGTCCAAGAATGAAATGACTTTTTATATTTATCTATATTTATTAACATAAATTTTAAAAGAAAAAATTTAAGGAATTGTAAATAGAAGTGATTTTTTGAAAAATATAAAATAAAAATTAAGTTACTTGCATGACACGACACATGACGGAACATGTAACTTTGGATCGAGTCATTGGCTGAGACGGAGAATAGCATATCCCAAGTAATTATCAAAAGCAAATAAACCAGACCAACTGCATTAATATCTCTAGTCCTTGCACGTCGGGGGAACCCTTGTCCAAAAAGGAGGACCGGAGTCAAAAATCCCAGGTTTCGAAAAAGCTGCCTTTCACTTGTATTGAGAAAATTAATGTTTGAGGAACGAATGGCACTTTAGCCATACCTACAAACATGTGTTTTCTGGAAAATTAATTTTGCAAGCTAATATTTGGAGGCTCTAACGGAAAAGCCAAACAAAATCCAAGCATACTTTAGTTAGTGTAGATGTTGTATATTACACAAAATCTCATATCTTGTATTGTATAATAGTAAAGCGGATCTACAGTAATTTGGCATTTATTTTTTAAAAAAATTATATATTAATATTTATTTCTTTAGTTTTTATATATGGAAGGATCATATGAAATCTGCGCTAAATAAATCATATATATTTGTATAGTATATCAAATTCATCTACAGCTAGATCAACAGTAATTTGAAATTTATTTTTTCAAAAAAATTATATATGAATATTTATATGTTTAGTTTTTATATATGGAAACATCACATGGCACACACCCTAATAAATATGTGGAACCTACCGGTAAAAGCTAAGTAGTGGTATATATAAGAATTACAGTAAAAATGATGGGTACGACAAATGTAATAACATTACAAATTTAATTTATATAAAGTATAAAGAAGAGTAAATATGCAACCCACTAATTTTTTATGAGATTTAATTTACATGAAACAACATATTTTAAATAAATTAATTTTTTGCTTACATTTTTTTATACACAAGATGATAAATTAGAGAGTAAAATATAAAGCTAAATAAACATTAAAAAAATAATCTATTGTTTGCATTTTCATGTGTGCAAGATGAAAAATTAATTTTAATTTAAATGGGAAACATATATGCTAGAATAATAAATTATTTTTTATGTTTTTAATAATGGGGATAATATTTTTTATATTTTTTAATATACACATGGTATATTATTTATGTTTTTAGTGTGCACTGGTAAAAAAATTTAAAAATGAAATAAGTTGTTGTATATATTGTTAATACGTACAAGGCTTAGCAAATTCTAAATTAGAATATGTTATTTTTAAAATTCTAATTTATTCATATATAACATATAAATTTTAAAATTAAAAATTAAAAATTATGAGATAGAACAGGCTTTAATTTTTTTTATTATTTTTGGATAATAATACACTGGCTTTAACTGTGAGATAGAACATGCGTTAATTTTTTTGGATAACCGAGCAATCATTAATTTTAATTTATGTGCAAATAATACATTATTGAAAAACAAATTATTCTTTATATTTGTTATATACACAGGGTAACAAATTATAAAATAATTCATATGCAAATGAAACAAGTTAATTGTTTATACTTTTGACATGCATGATGCGGGAAATCTATTACTTATTTTTAATACATAAAAGTAGAAACACAACTTGAAAGTCTAAAGGAAGTATTATGATAATTATATACTTCTGAATTAATTATATAATATTGATGAATTTATCTTGGACTGTACATTTCATAAACTTTTCATGATCATTGCTTTACTTGACATAGGTACACATATGCTTGATAAATAGTGCTATAATATTGATATGGATTATATTATTTGCTTAATTTAAAATTATTATTTCATGCAAAAATATTTCTTGTTGATTTTTATTTTGACTATAGCGTGATTTTATAAATAATATTATGGCCAGAATTATAGTATATGGTTTATTATAATACATATTTCATTTTAAAGAATTGTTTCTATAATTTGTTTAATTTATATAAGGGAAACATATTGTTTTAATTAATTCCTACCAATCGGAGTCTTTATGTGAGCTTCGAAAAGAAACGGATATCCATGTACTCTCTTTTTAAATTTTATCTTTCATTTAAGACTTCAGTAAAAATATAATTAATATGATAAAAAACGAATGATGTGCGAGATAAAAAAACACAATTAATTCATTAAACTATATTTATTTCCCGTGCACGGGATATTTTGAAATTTAAAATATAAAAATAAAATAAAAATTTAAAAACAATAATTTATTTTAGTGTATATAAAGTTTTTTATTTTATGTAAACTAAAATTTGTTTCGTTCATACATATTAAAAAATAAATAACAAGTTTAGGAAAATATAAATAATAAATTAGTTTATTTAAAAATGTTATTCCTATATAAATTAAAATTTAAATAACAATTTTAAGAAAATATAAGTAATAAATTATTTTATTTTTAAATAAACTTATTCCTGTATAAATTAAAATATAACTAACAATTTTTATAAATAATAAATTATTTTTCTACATATTTTTTATAAATATTATTACGCTAGAATAATTTATATAATTAAGTATTATATATTAGGGATATCAATGACATTTAACGATTAAAAATTATGTTTATTTCTTTTCTTTTTTTTTTTTATTTCACACATGTATCTTTTTACCAAAAACAGTCCTCTTCGAGACGCGGCTCTGCACTACACCTTCATTATACCCAATTTCCCTTAGAGCTTGTTTGGATATGACAGACTAATTGACTCTACCCCCCAAACCATGTGTGGCTTGCGAATTCAAAACCTCCAGCGTCTCCATCATCTGGAACTCAAACTCTGACTGGGTCCACATCTTCCCTTAGTAGCTGGTGTTCGAGTACGACCTCCATCTTTGATCCACTGCAACCGTCGTCTATAATCTCCAACATACTCCTCCTTGACCTACAACATCCTCTTACTTAGTTGCTAGTGTCCTCTTTTGTCTGCCTCAAAAGCTTCCTTCCGTGTCTTCTTCTCTCTATTCTGTCCTCTTGCTATGAAGCCCTCTCCTTGGATGTGCATTGATGGCTATAGTAATACTATTGTTCCATTTTGAAAATGGGTACTAAAAGAAGAAGATAAAGATAAATTCTTTCTCCTGTTCTTATTGACCTATATTTTATCTTTTATATGCACTCATATATATATATTGATCTATTTTTAAAATTGATTAAATTATAAATTATAAATATTATAGTATAATTTGAACGTCTATAGTTAATTAGTAGATATATGAAATAACTATATAAATATTATACATGTTTTATTTGTTAAAAGAGAAATTCTTAGGCGCACCTTGTGCACCGTGTCACTTATGTTCTCTCAAATAAAATTAAGGGGCTGTCACATAAAATTAAAATAATGTGACTTGGTGTATTTTGTTTGAAGAGAAGGTAAGTGTCATGTAAAAATTCATCCTCTTGAGTAGAATTCAATAACTTTATTAGTATTATACTATAAAAATGAATATCCTTTATTATAATTTGTACATTTAAAAGTAATTTTAAAAATCATTCAAACATATTCAGTTTTATCAAAATTAATTTTAGAAAATAACATCCAAATATAGTCTTATTATGTTATAATAATCAACTATTTTCAAAAATAATTTTACCTAATTAAAACCCAAACCCATTATTTTTATTTTATGTTTGGATGTATGTGGATTTGAATTTGATTAAAATTCATTGTTTGGATAATTAAAAATTCAAATCCTACCTCAATCCTTTTGTAATTTCAAATCATTTCTAAACTTTTATTATTTTAAATTTTAATGAAAGCTTTTCTCTTTTTTCGAGTCTGTTTGTCGGCCTTGCTACTTTCTCGACTTTGACATTATTGCCTCTAGCCAATATTTTTAGAAATTTTACTCATCTAATCAAAAAAAAAATGTTAGAGCCAACTGGGACCAGACTGTAGCATCAAGCGGTAACCAATAGTCGACATTGACAGGGACCAAACTGTTGGCATCATCAAGATTATACGGTAAATTTTGACTTAGATCACATGGATGACACCAACTAGGATCGAACTGCGATGCCAAATGGGACCAACTTGCTAACGCTGACCTGGACATGCTATGATGGGATTAGATTGTTGGCTATGATTGAGAATAGACCATTAGTGCTAACTACGATCGAACCATTGGCTATACCTGGGACCAAACTGCTGGCTTCAACTAAGATGTGAAAGCAAGGGCGAACTAGTACAAAATCACCAGTGCTGATCAAGACCGAAGCACTAACATTGACCGAGACCACCCTTCTCCACCACCCGATGATGGTTTGTTATCTTAATTGTCATTTAATGCCAATTTAGTGTCATCATCCAATGTTGGTCTGCTACTATCGTTCGGTAATGTTCTGTCACATTCAACCTATGTCAGTTTGTCGCCTCCATCGCTGTTCAGGACAAGTCTATGATCACCTCTTCGATTCATCCACCTTCATTGTTTGATGCTGAACATTGCCGTTGACAAGGAATGTTTTGATGTTGTCATTCAAGTTCAATCCACAACCCTCGAATTGCTATAACCGTCTTAGGCTAATTCATAGGCACTGTTTGGGATCATATCACCGATGTCGACCACGACTAGATTGCTATTGTCGATTGGGATTAGTTTTGAGTTTGGACAGCTGAAGTCGACCGAGATTGGGTTGCCACCCTTGATCAAAACCAGACTATCGACATCATCCGAGTTGCCTATAAATTCAAACTTAAAAATTCAAAATTTGAAATTTTATTTAAAATCTAAGCAAAGT
This sequence comes from Prosopis cineraria, assembly GCF_029017545.1. Taxonomy (NCBI): domain Eukaryota; kingdom Viridiplantae; phylum Streptophyta; class Magnoliopsida; order Fabales; family Fabaceae; genus Prosopis; species Prosopis cineraria. The sequence goes on from NW_026555335.1 coordinate 2,677,471, forward strand.
ATTTTAATATTATAATTTAAAATTTTTATATCGTTTAAATAAAAAAATTTAAAACCTATGAATTTTAAATCCAGATTCTCAACCCAAGTCTACCCATTCAAACACAACCTTAGCCTTTTCATCTCATTTTTTTAACCTCAAAGTGACTCATCTTAATAAGTTACTTCATAAAATAATACTCACTTCACTTAAAGGAAAATAATACTCTCTCCATTAAAAAATGTAAAGCATTTTTAACTGAACTTCAACCTCAATAAAGTAAGTATTTATCTTTAAATTAACCTTATCTTTTCACATTCATCCCTATTTGATAGAGTGTTTCACCTTAAAATAAATATAAAGTTATTTATTTATAAGAGCGCTTTAAAAAAAGATATAATAATTATACTTAACAGATTAAAATGTCTTATATGTTTAAACATCTATCTTCTAAAAAAATACTTTATATTTTTAAATGGAGAGAGTACTATAACTTATTAGCCTGATGGGTGAGGGTCAATGACCAAGCATATTATGTAAATGTGAGTGTGAGGTAAGGACAAGGTGACTCAAGTTGACAAGATAATCTTTACTGTCATTATTTCTTCTATCTATCTCATGTGATAAGGGGGACTAGGGGTCTCTATTTCTCTCATTCTTTTTCCTTCACTTCCCCAATCATCACCATCCACATTATTTTATTAAATAAGTTTTTAAAATTATAAAATTAATGAAGGGTGAAGATTGAAAAAGTGAAGGGAAAAGAGGGGAAAAAATGCAAAGATTTCCTTCCCATGGTAAGGGTATCTACAGGCTATCATCAGTCATCATATCATAGACATGCATGGGTTCATTTGATTTTGCATAAAAATCATAATTGAAGGAAATATTTTTATAAATTAATACTCACCAGTCTCAAATTATAAAATAATTTAAAATAAAATTACTCATACAAGTAAAATATAATAATAATATTTTATAAATTTAGTTTTAAAAAATAAAGTTATAAATTTAAGAGCTTTTTGCATATATAACTTATGTTAAAAGATTAAAACAAGCAAACAATTTAGCATTTATTATTTACAATACAGTTGGTTTATTATATTTGTTGATATATCATTGTAAATTAATGATAAATTTTTTATAAATTTTTGTATAACAATATAACTTTCTTGTACATATATTCTTAAATTTTTTAAAAATTAATTCATATTTTCTAACCACAACATTTTTTCAAAAAGTGGAGCAATTTATCTTATAAAAAAATCTTAAAAAATGTCTTTACACTTTTAATTATTATACTATAATATTATTTTAATTTTATGTCAATTTAAAAAATAATATTAGTAAAATACTTCATTTGTTATAAAAATATAAGATATTTTTTAAAAGGTTGGATATTAAAAAATGTAATATATTTTTAAATTTTTAAGGTATACTTATTATTTTTTTTAAAGTGCGCTTATTGAATAAAGAACTTTATATGTATTTTAGGATAAAACATTATATTAAATAAGAATAAATATAAAAAAATATGATTAGTTTTAAGATAGATAATTATTTTATTAAGGATGATATTTAATTAAAATTGTTATGTTTTTAAGGGAGGCACTGTAGTTAACCAACCTTATTTTTTAAAAGTTGTTTTATATTTTGGACAGCGAAATTCGTTTACTGGTAAAGCGAGAAGAGAACTGTACACAGACAGATACAAGGACTCGGAGTGGAAATTCATCGACGAGCCGATCGCCATGTCGTTCTCCTTCTTCAAGATTCTGAGGCCTAAAACGCCACAGGAGGTGGCCAAGTCTCTCAAGGACAGTCTCGTGGCCCTTGATACCAAAACTGTTGTCGAAGTTAAAGCCCTTGAGAAGGTCTGTTTCTGCCTACTGCTTTCTCCTCTTGCTTCTTCTTCAGCTGCCTCTTTTCTCTGTTCATACATTTCCTGTGATTTTTTCATTTCTTCGGAGTTTGCATGATACTGAATCACTTCAATTGCATCCCCTTGATCCAAATTCTCAATGCTTTAGCTGGGCGATCCTTTGCACTTGATTGTGCGGCAATGCCAAAATTCTTGGATGGGTCTCGCAAATTTTATATTTTAGACAAATGGTTTATTTATTTTTAGTCCAGGAAGTGAACAGCTTGTTTACCTGAGTTTGATCGTCAAAGAATCACGTTGGAGTGGTCACAGTTGTTCTTCTCTTTCATGCTTGCTTTTAATTGGTGAGAACCAAAAGCAAGAGAGTTTGTTCTAGAGATGCTAAATTGCTTTGATGAGCTGCAGTTGCTATAATTTAGGTAATTGATTCTTCTCGATCTATTTTTTTTTCTTTGGCTTTATCATAGGCTTTAGAGGAAGTTGAGAAGAATTTCGTGACCATGAAATGCATGCTCTCTGGAGATGGGGAGTCAGAACCAAATATGGATCAGGTTTCACAGCTAGTGGAGGAAGTATGCAAAGAGGATGTTGTTGCTCTTCTAATCCACAAGTTGCCTATACTGGGATGGGAAGTAAGATTTAGATTGCTACCAAGCACAAGAATCTACGGTTGGTTTAACTGGTCGCTCATCACGGGTCTGTGAATTCTGACGCAGGCAAGAAAGAATTTAGTCCAATGTTGGTCCATATTGTTGAAACATAAAGTTGACTACAAGTACTGCTGTGTAGAATACATTGAACAACACTCTGAGTTACTAGACTTTCTCGTTGTATGGTAAGTTTTAAATTGCATGGCATTTTTTAATCTATTCCCTCTTTTCTCTATGACAAAGTGGATGGAATAGAAGATGCTTCCAGTCTTGATATAAATGATTTGCCCTTATTACGAGTATCTTCACTTAATTTCCCCTGCTGTTTTGAATAGAGATACAACATGCCGCAACTTCCCCATTTTCTGTTCAACATTGTAGTGATTTTCTTCTAGGAATCAAACAAAATAATTTCACTTACAACACTTAGATAATATCCTTAGACATTAATTGACTGTTTCAAGTATTCTTTCATAACAATGTTTGCAAAAGCGTTTTTCCCTACCTAAGGAATGTTTTTAAACGTTCTTCAATATTATTGGGGGCTCATAAACTCTATTTTTTTTTCCCAAACAGCTATGATAACAGAGAAATTGCGTTGAACTGTGGAATTATGTTGCGGGAATGCTTCAAATTTCCAACACTTGCAGAGTAAGATATTACCAGATTTTCTTTTTCACCCATTGCATATCTCTCAGGTCCACTGTAGGCTAAGATTGATCTTAATGGAGGTCGGTGTAAAATACTGCCTTTTCTACTTCTCTATCATCCAACCTAAAACTGCTCTAATGATGGATACCCAAGTGAGGCAAGGAAACTTCCCTGAAAAATTAATTTTTAAGGTCAGACTAGGAGAACCAACCCACTTAAGTCTCCTATAGAACATTTCATACTAAGTGTGAGATTTAGATATTCCATTCTACCTTAATCTCCATCAACCAATAGGAGAGATTTTTATATTTATTAGAAGAAAAATAAAGAGTACTTCTCTGAATTATAACTTAAAAATTTTGTTTTGGCATAAAAGTTGAATGGTCTAGGTTCTTAATATTGTATTGAGTATAAACCCAGTCTTGGTGATGGCTTCCTTTTTTGCCATATCCTTCACGTCTGTGATTCACTAAATTTATGTTCTTAGGGAATTGTTATCTTCTATTAATCTCTAGCCTCTAGCTTAAGGGTGGTGAAATTCATTCCTTTTGAACGTTCACAAACATATTCAGAGAGAGTGAATGCTATCAACAAAGGAGAGGGAGCTTATTGCATGCTACATTAGTTTCTCGTTTAAAGACCTAAGTATTTGAGAAGTCATGAAATGGTTCTGATATTAAGAAAATTACGTAACTATGACATTTTCTATTTGCTTAAAAAATGTGTTTCTCTCTCTCAAACTTGGGTCTTTAAAAGGATTTCCCAAATATGATTAACTATAAAAAGATTAGAGAAACAGAACTCTGGAGATCATCTCCCAAAATCCAAATGTTTAGCTTTTTTGTCAATGTATAGATAGTAAATTTAACAAATGATTGTCAATGTGCAATGGAGACTGGACCTTCTCATGTAGTCTTTCTAGAAGCAAGCCAGCTACATTTTTCATGTGTTTAATATTTTGTCTTTCCAGATACATTTTGGAGTCTCCAAGCTTTGAGTTGTTCTTTAAATTCGTAGAGTTGCCTAATTTTGATGTCGCTTCAGATGCATTTTCTACCTTTAAGGTCAGAATTCCCATATGTCCCCACCCCAACCCCACCCCCCAAGGGGGGGGGGGAGAAAAAGCTAATCATACTTCCTCTCTCTCTTCTCCCTTGCTGATTTTTAGACTTCCTTCTACCACTCCATTATAAGCTTCCGAAATGTTTTGCAGGATCTTCTTACTAAACATGGAAAACTGGTTGCCGAATTTTTGGAAGCTCATTATGATGAGGTTTGCTCCCTTCTTAGCTTGTCTTGCTTATCTGATTTGATCAAAAAATGACATCTTCAAAATATTTAAGCATGTATAAAAATTCAGTGGCCTCTCAGAGAAAATTTTACTGCATGAGTATTAAATAGGAGATAATTAAGTTCACTTCCCCCCCCCCCAATATCATTAAACATGTGTGCGGTGCAGATTTGATTATTGGGGTGTTTTAATCTTGCATGTTATTCTGGCTTTTCTAATAAGGCTTAATGTCACAGTTCTTTGATCTCTATGACAAACTTTTGACATCTTCTAATTATGTCACAAGGCGACAATCTTTAAAGGTTTGTTCTGGATACAAGTTTCCATAAATATTGTTTTTTGATATGTAGAATTGTTAACAAATTAACTGCGTGTGGCCTTTAGATTCTATCAGAATTTCTTTTGGAGGCTCCAAATTCCCATATAATGAAACGCTACATCCAAGAAGTACGTCACATGAAAGTCATGATGACATTGTTGAGGGTATAATTCCTCTTCATCCTGTCTCTTTTTGTGTGATATTCTACTTTTATTTTCCCGTGACAAATAAATATGATTTCTTGGTGCTTGGTCAATATTATACCCATTAAATTTAATTGGTGTGCTTACTTTATTTTCTGAAGTCACAAGTCATAGGATATTCATTGATTCAAACCCAAATGTATATTATACATAAGTTTATATTAACTCTTGGTTTAGTTTTTCTAATTGTTTGGTATTTATATTACTTAAAGGACAGTCATTTTCATGTTTGTTTTCCTAATTCTGATTAATTGGAAAATGTTTACTCTTCTTGGAACCCAACGCGTCAAACATTTTCTTGATATGTTGTTGACCACAATCTGCCGGCAGAGTCATCTTTGTGACATGAGTATTTTGCTTGATGACTTCTCTACTGTTTCTTTTGTTAGATGTTAGGCTTTGAATTTTAGTGCCGTGAAACTGGTACATTTCAACCTCTAGGGACCAAAAATGTCTGCGCCTAATTTGTTAGTAACTGCCCGCTGGGCATGTGATCCAGAATCTATAATACACTTGATTGATGTTTTATACATGCTAAAAACACTGTTATTGTTTTACCTTTTCTTTCTATCAGTTATTTAGTATACTCAACTATTCTTTTCATTGAGCAGGACGCAAGTAAAAATGTTCAGCTATCAGCTTTTCACATTTTCAAGGTGAATTTTCACGGTCCTACCATTAGAATAATTTGATAAGTTCTCCTGTGGTTGTATTGAAAATCCTCACTCAGGTTTCAGATAATCAAATTAAGCAGCGGCAATCTGAATAGCTTCTTGCTAAGTATTGCATTTATGATGCACACGTGTTTTTGTTCTGTTCGTTCAAAATGGATTATCTAAACCAAATGGTCATGGGTTTGGTCTTTGAGATAATCTTACTTGTTCTTATGGTTTATAGTAGACAGCCGATGGATATATAGTTAGGCAACGCTTATGAGCTTTTTGATTGGGTAGTCGTGTTTGCAAAAGTGATTTAACACTTGACAATTATTGGACAACTGAGGAAGGGGGAAGATCTGGCAGGATGCATGCTACAGAATTCATCGGTCCAATAGGGTTTTCAGAGACTGAGGGTTATTTATTGTATCGCTAAAGGAAGTTTTATTGAATTATACACTAAGTTAGATAAAATACATTGACGCCCTCTTGGATGCGTGCAGAAAGTTCCTGAAAACTGCTTTTGATGCACTTATTTCAAAATATTAAGTTCTGGCCATCCAATCCTTTGGATCCCCTGTTTTGTCTTTGAAGACATAAACCATAGGAAAATTTTGTTTTGTAAGTTTATGATCTGTGTTAGTCGTTATCATTTCCTCCCCTTATTTATGCAGGTTTTTGTTGCTAATCCTAACAAGCCACGGGATATAAAAATTATCCTGGCAAAAAATTTGTTTTGAAGTTTATGATCTGTATTAGTTGTCATCATTTCCTCCCCTTATTTATGCAGGTTTTTGTTGCTAATCCTAACAAGCCACGGGATATAAAAATTATCCTGGCAAAAAATTTGTTTTGAAGTTTATGATCTGTATTAGTTGTCATCATTTCCTCCCCTTATTTATGCAGGTTTTTGTTGCTAATCCTAACAAACCACGGGATATAAAAATTATCCTGGCAAAAAACCAAGAGAAGCTGCTAGAATTACTTCATAATCTGTCTCCCGCGAAAGGTTATAATAGTTTCAGTGGATTTATTTGAAAGCCACGCTTGTTCATATGAATTGTTGTCAATTTCATAATCTCTAGGAGGCGTAACGTTTTTAGATTCACATATCTTAGCTCTAGCACTAATTTCAGGTTCAGAAGATGAGCAATTTGAGGAGGAAAAGGAGCTTATCATCCAGGAAATTGAGAGTATCAGGTTAAACTAATAATTGATTGCTCTGCTATCATTCTTTGCTTGTGTAAAATTGTTGAGTTTTATGTCTTGTATATTCCTTCGTAATCTGATGTATAATATTTTCTAGTCGCTGTTTCCCAGAAACTGAACTAATAGCATGTATCTATGAATCAGATGAAGCACCGGGTATATGATGTTGAAAGAATAATTATGTAGTGAACAAAGAACCCTGCTGAGAAATGGACAAGTTCCATAGTTATAATTGAATTTCTAAACATGAGGATTTTCATTTTAACTCGACTTAGCCAAGTCTTCAGCCTCCCTAGCAGCAAACTAAAAATAACATTTATGCTTAGGCAATATTGTCTGTGGTTTTCTAGCTAATTCAAGGTGTTAACAACCCATTGTTTTCGTCCTAACCAGTCGCTAGGATCAGCTTGTGTTTCGTTGGACATAATTATTGGGCAATTTTTTAATCATTGCAACATGGTATCCATTTTTCCACTATGAGGGCGGAGAAAACTTCCAGTTGTTTGTTCAATTCACACACCACTGCAACTAACGCCATTGTTGACATTTCTTACTGCCAAACCCAAACGGCCAAACCCATTTCTCACTATTTATTTATTTGGTGAATAAAATCTTGGTAGTATGGTGAATAAAATCTTGACAGACAGATAACTTGTTTACGCATTGTTTGCTAATTTAACCAGACTTTCTTCGACTGATTTACCAAGAACAAGTTAAGTCTTGTAAATCCTTTAATAGATAATCCTTTTTCGTAATAAATTTGGGGTGATGACCGTGCTCTTCTCAATAACAGGACTCTCCTGGAAGTCTGGAACCGTGAAAAAAAAAATTGCTTCAATTAGACGAGACTAGACTAGACTAAAACAATATCTGAAATTTAATTAAACTTAATAAATAAAATGAAATACAATTCATAAACCAAGCATATGTTCTAGTCCAGTAATTTTCATTTATAATAAACTAAACGCCGAAACGAGTTATATAAAATATAAATACGTGACTTATGGAGTAAATAATATTATTTTTTTAACAGTAATATATGACATAGAAAAACTTAAAAAACAGGATACTTTGTTCTGATTCGTGAGAAATGCACAAAACTTTCACAATTATATATTTGATTGGCGATGATGATATCGACGATGATTGATAAAACAGAAAGAGAAAAACTTTCCGTGGGGTGTGCATCAAATTTAATTGAATGTTTTTTGGCCAAAAAATAATTGAATTAATCACCGATAAAGACGCAAAAGCCCCTTCAAGAAGGTAACGCATCATAAACGAGCGTCATCGGCGCATCCACCTTTCCTCCTATCCTCAATGGATTTCTTCAAGTCCGTGTTCTCCGACGATCCGCCGCCGCCGCCGCCATCCTCCTCCGTCTCTCATGGATCCGGAGAGCATGACCCTGACGAATCCGATCCGAGTCCCGCTCCGATCCAGAGTTCCAACTCTAACAGTGCCTGGAAATTCGGAGGTCTCTTACAGACCCTTGCTTCCAAATCCGAGTCCGTTATTGGCACCTACCGCCGCGATCTAGAGGAATTCAGTTCTGGGTTGAAGAAAGAGACAGCAATTATTCGAGAAGCTGCTTCACGCGCCGTCAAGGATCTCCCTGCTTCGCTCGATGTTGGCGCGTCGGTTGCTCAGGAGTCGCTTGAGTCCGTTGGCCAAGCCATAGACGATATCGGTAGCTCGGTTTGGAATTCAACGACCAAGATTATCTCTCAGGGTAGGGATTCTCTTTTAGCCGCTCATTCTGATTTCGATCCTTCTGATTACAACGATAATGGGAGGAACGTTATTGTGAAGCAGCGATTGAGTACTAGCAGTAATCAGAGTTCGGATGTCAAGCGATACAGTAGGTTCGATGCACTCGTGCGTGCTCTTCAGAATGATGTTAACACCTATGTGGAGGAACCCGAAGATGTGGAAAATTACAATGAGTGGAAATCAGGGTTTGAGTTGGACAAGGGGCCGGAGATTAAAGACTTGATTGCGGAGAATGAGGTGATTGAGGAGATATATGACGAGGTTGTCCCCAGTAGGACCGACCATGAAAGCTTCTGGAGCAGGTATTTTTATAGGATGCATAAACTAAAGCAGGCGGAGGATGCCAGAGCTAAGCTTGTGAAACGTGCGATTTCTGGCGACGAGGAGGAGGATTTGAGTTGGGATTTTGATGATGATGATGATGGGTATGAGCTAAAAGGTCATTCCGGTGGGGTGACGTTAGTGGAGGGGAAAATTCCTCCGAAGTTGCTGCAGATGGTGGTTCTATCGAGTGTCTTGAAACTAAGAAGGTGGATTCGGATACAGAAAATGGTGCGAAGGGTGTTGCTTCTGAATCTGAAACTGATGGCGGGGATAAGTGGGAGGCTAAGGATCATGAGCATGTGGCATCAAATGCTGCAGCTAGTGGAAGTGGAAATAAATTTGAAGCTAAATATCATGACCAAGCAGCATCAGAAGTTAAAACAGACAACAGTGAATCTTGCAAAGACAGTGATATTTCAGTTGTTTCAAGCCAACCATCGATGCCTGAGGAAGAAGACCTTGGTTGGGATGAGATTGAAGATAGTGGAAGCAATGATGAGAATAAAGGAGATACAGTCGGAACACCTAGTAGAATTGATCTGCGAAAGAGGTTGAGTTCAGCTGAGCAAGAGGAGGACCTCAGTTGGGATATTGAAGATGATGATGAGGCGGTCAAATCATGAGTAAATTTTATCTTCAGAATCATTACTGCTTTAATCCATTGACACATAAACTCTCCTCATCGTTCGGGTTGTATTGCAATTTGCAAATGCCTACCAAGGGTATTTTTTTTCCTGTAGCATAGCGTTGTAAACAAACTTTTTTTTTTCCGTGGCTTACACAAGTTTAGGTGTTCCCGTCCAGAATATATTCAGTTTTAGAAACAAATTTGTGTCAATAAAATCTTCATTTTCATAAATATATATATATATATATATATATATTTTGCCTCTAGTCCCAACTGTGAATACATTGCATGATGAGAGAGACATACGTTCATATAAATATTTAAATTTAATGCAAGAGGTAAAATGGAAAATTTTTTTACATATAATAAATTATTTATATTTTGAATCAAAATTACTTATAAAAAATGCTTGTATTTTGGAAGGAGTATTATTTAGTGTCAGAAAAACAGTTAAATTGATGTTGAGTTTGGAAGTTCAAGCGTAATTAGATGGGAAGAAAAGTTTTGTTGTTCTCATTTTTTCTTTATTTGGGGACGGCATTTTCATGTTAGACAGATCACCTACTGATTTGACTAAAATCTCGAATGCAGTTAGTTAGTTAATGATAAGGAAGCTGGACTTCCTCTAAATTTCAGTTTACTTTGCAGAAGTGGAGGCTCATGTATTCTGTATCCTTCTACTTTTTGTTGTTTCTTGGCAAAGTTATCGCTGGTTCTCCCCCTCCTTCGCTTTTCCATTCTAGATACTCAGGCAAGGCATCTTTGGGATTCATTCTAGAACTATGAAGATAAGAGCGATTCATTTTCCTTTACTCTTTTATTTATTTATTTATTTATTATTTTCTGTTTTTTAAATGGTACTCCTATATCAAATTATAAGACATGCATATCAATATAACAAAATAACAACATTTTATAAATTTATTTTTTAAATAAAAATATGAACTTTTAAAAATATTTCACATACTTAATTATTACACTATAACATCATTTTATTTTTTTTCACTTAAAGGATAATATTTAAAAAATATTATTAATAAAATCATATACTTTGTCAATTATTTTATATTTTGGAGCAATAAAATTCATTCAAAAAGTTTTCTTATAAAGTGAGGAGTAGCACAAACTAAAATAAGTTAAGAGTATCAGCTATTGATGGGAATGGCAGTAGTGAGTGCATTTATTGCGATTGTAAACTTCACAAAATCTGGCGATTGACTGCCAGATGTCCATGCCCTCTTATTTAATCTTCCAAGATGCAAATGCCCTCCTCTTCATTTACTGTTCATTTTTATTTTCACTAGAAACAGGGAATTATAACCTGATCATTTGGATCATTTGCTGTATAAGCATATCTTAGTATATGAAGGTTGCCCAGCCCCTCATTATATCTTATGTCAGGCTAACATAATTATGTTATAGTTAAATTAAATAAGCTAACGTGCAATTAAAAAATAAGTAATTTACAATGCATTTGATTTTTGTAAAACTTATCATTCTAGTGAAAAGCAAATCATTAGATAACAAGAAATTATTCATGCAATGATAAATCAATTACTCACTCCTATGAAAAATATAAAGCATTTCTTAAAAAATTGAATGTTAAAAGATATAAAATATTTTTAATCTTTTAAAATATAATTATTGCCCCTTTTCAAAAGTGTACTTATTAAATAAATTACTTTATATTTATTTTAAGGTGAACCATTCTATTGAATGGGATGAATATAGAAAAATAAAGTTAGTTTGAAGACAAGTAGTTACTTTATTAAAATGAGATTCAATTAAAAATGCCTTACATTTTTAGTGGAGATAGTGCTTCATACTTGACTCTTTTTCTTGGGCCAATATTCATACTTGACTAGTAATAAGTGAAAAGAGAATAAAATTTATAGAGGAAAAGGAGAATTGATCTGTGAAGGATTAGTGGTGAAATAAATGTAATTAACATAATTAAATTAAAAATAAAAATCAATCATCCATTATATTTCTCTAAGTTGGCATCTGTAACACACCAAATTTTTTTTTTTAAATAATTTAACTCAACCATAGTTGGGTTACAGCCACCCAACACATTTTTATATCAATAATTTCGATATAAAATATTTTATAATTGGCTTCAACTCACACACTATAACATTTCAGATAAATTTTTACCTCCCACATGCCATTAGGCTAAATCACATTTGTCCATCCTTATACTCCCAACAAGTAAACTAAATCACATTTGTCCATCCTTATACTCCCAACAAGTAAAATAAGCAATTTAATCAATTTTCAACACAAGCCAGTTATTTGGCCTTATAATCATGCCATTTTAACCAATCCAAAGTAAACCAAATATTAAAATTACAGTCATCCAAATTGTACCAAAAATAGAAATAGTTTGAAAGGCATGATTACATTTATATATTCATATAATTGACAATAAACAAAAAAAGTCCTAATATTGGCAATATAACACATTATAAATCATAAATTAAATACCAAAAGAGACAGTGGATCTATACCACTAAGCCTCTGGGACTCCTCCACGTGTCACTCGTGGCTCTTCTCCTGAAAATTGTTAACCACATAATGAGACTCAAAAGTCCCAGTAACCAAAGCCAATTTATGATAGTGTATACAAACAGTTAAGTGTGTGCTTACTAAGTGAGAATTAAAAATAATATAATTCCAACAAATATAAGAAATATTATAATAAACACAAACAACCATCCTTATATCCCTCCATTAACCTCGAGCCGTAGCCCTCACTCGGTGCTAAATTACCCGGCCAAAGGTAGATTAGCCCGAGCCCTTACAAACCACCTATTGAGCTCCAATAGGGGCGTACCACGTGGCACATAAATACAACAATAATAGCAAGTCTCCCAACACCTCCCACAATAATTAAACAAATTCATAATAATATTGCACAATTATACAATATTACAAAATTCATAATTTTCTCAATAATCACCCAATTAACAAGAAGTAACACTAATCACAAATTAAAAGCATGGTTACCTTGTGGCTTTTTCAATAAATTATTCCTTAAAATTTCTCTCTCTCCACAATCTTCACCAGTAATACAATCTACAAATAACATATTATTTATAAATATTAGTTTCAATTTTTGAAACTAATAAAATAATTCTAATAATAGAATTAAAAATATAACATAATTTCTAATCTCAATCTTAATACAAATCTATAGTTAATACTATTAAGTAAAATTTTTAACTCCTCTTTTAATTATCAATAAACATTAATAATCTAAAAATCAACTTTTAAACTAATTTCTATTATCAAAATTTTCTTTTTATTTTATAAATTCGTACCTAAAATACCCAAAAATTAAAAATTGAGTCTCTAGCTTAGAATCATAATCCTATAACCATAATAATTCATTTCTCATCCCAAATAATCATCTAAACCTCAATAAATCAACATATATTTTCAGATCTAGTTTAGAATTTGATCCATAAGCCACAGATTCAAAGATCATCAATAAATTTATACTCTAGAACATTTATTATACTACTGACAACCTCAAAAATCATATTTATTCAACATAAATTCATCCCTCTTCCAGATCTTAAATTTTCTACCACTACAAACTCAGAAACTAAATAAGAAGGATGACTAAGAAAAATTTTTAGAACACTTACTTAGTCTTGAAAAGCTTAAAATCACACCCTAAATATCCTATTAAAAACTCTTACCTTAAAAATTTAGATATTTCGCACCGGCAACTCGCTTCTCTCCGCCTCAGCTCGCGCGCAGAATGAATGAGGAAATGAAGGAAGGTGAGTTTTTATAAAAATTCAGTGGGTCCCACACATTTTTTTTTATTATTATTTCTTCTTCTCTCTCTTCCCCCCTTTTTTTTTATTATTATTTTATACTTACTATTCATGCGGCGCCGAAAGCAAATTCGTTTTCTCTTCTTCTTCCTTTTTTTTTTTTTTTTTTTCATACCTTTTCCCTTTTTTTTATTATAATAATAATTTAATAATTAATTTTTTTTAATTAATTTTTTTAATAATTTTATTTTTTTTTAATTTTTTTTTAATTTAGAATTATATCCTAAATTAGATTTAATAATCATTTTCTACTAATTTTCTTACCTCTAATATTATTTTTTTTAAAAATTCTATTAACCTAAATTAACTATTAAAATTTAAATTGGGATGTTACAATTCTCCCCTCCTTTTAGAAATTTTGTCCTCAAAATTTAAAATTAATAACTATTAACTACTCACTTAATCAAAAAGACGAGGATAATCACGTCGCATACTGTCCTCGGTCTCCCACGTAGCATCACCTGGAGTTGTGCTCTTCCAGATTACTTTAACCAATCTAATGGTCTTGTTTCTTAATTGCTTGTCCTTATAATCCACAATCCTTTCTGGTTCAGCTTTGAATGTTAAATTCTCCCTGAGTTCAATTTCCTCGGGTTCAATTATATGGGAAGGATCTGGTTGATACTTTTTCAGTTGTGACACATGGAATACGTTGTGTATTCCAGCAATTTGGGGTGGTAATGCTACTTGGTACGCTACTGGTCCAACTCGTTTTAAGATCTCAAAAGGCCCCATAAACCTTGGTGTCAACTTCTTAGCCTTAATAGCTCTTCCAACACCAGTTACTGGAGAGATTTTCAAAAATACATGGTCACCTACTTCAAACTCAAGCGGTCTTCTCCTCTTATCCGCATAACTCTTTTGTCTACTTTGAGCTGTGAGTAATTTTTGCTTGATTAAAGCAATCTTTTGGGTAGTCTCATCAACAATGTCTGGCCCCAAAACAGTTCTCTCACTTAATTCTGTCCAACACAGTGGCGATCTACATTTTCTTCCATACAATGCCTCATAAGGTGCCATCTGAATGCTAGAATGAAAACTATTATTGTAGGCAAATTCAGCTAATGGCAAGTGACTATCCCAATTACCTCTAAGCTCAATGGCACACGCTCTTAACATGTCTTCAAGAGTTTGTATGGTTCGTTCCGTTTGCCCATCGGTCTGGGGGTGGTAAGCGGTGCTAAAACTCAGACGAGTACCCATGGCTTCCTGTAATGACTTCCAAAAGTTTGATGTGAATCTCGGATCACGATCAGATACAATATTTGTCGGCACTCCATGCAATCTCACCACTTCTCTTATGTAGATTTCAGTTAATTTTTCGAGAGAATACTTGATATTAGTAGCCAGAAAATGAGCTGATTTGGTGAGTCGATCTACGATTACCCATATAGTGTCATGACCAGAAGATGTTCTAGGCAATCCTGTAATGAAGTCCATAGAAATGCTGTCCCATTTCCACTCTGGAATATCAAGAGACTGTAGCATCCCGGCTGGTTTCTGATGCTCAATTTTGACTTTCTGACAAGTCAAACAACGAGTTACATGTTCAGTTACATCTCTCTTCATCCTTGGCCACCACCAACCACGTCTTAAGTCATGATACATCTTAGTTGCTCCTGGGTGAATGGTATATTTACTCTGATGAGCCTCCTCAAGTAGGATATTTTTCAATCGAGTATCATTAGGCACACACACTCTACCTTTATATCTTACGACATCATCATCGGTCACATCAAAATGTTCAGCCTTTCCAGCCCCAATCTCTACCCTAATCTTATTCAAATAATCATCCTTCTGTTGCGCAATTCTAATTTCTTCCCAAAAATTATTCTCAAATTCAGTAATATGTAGAGCAGCCAAACGATTTTCGACTACTTCTACATTTACTGCATGAAAACTACTCCATAATTCATGTTCTCTGACCATCATGTGAGCAGTATGTACAAGCTTCCTGCTCAGAGCGTCGGCGACTACGTTAGCTTTCCCTGGATGATACTTCAACTCAAAGTCATAATCCTTCAAAAACTCAATCCATCTGCGCTGTCTCATGTTGAGCTCCTTTTGATCAAACAAATATTTTAAACTTTTATGATCACTGAAGACCTCAAAAGAAGAACCATAAAGATAGTGCCTCCAAATCTTCAAGGCAAATACCACAGCAGCAAGCTCCAAGTCATGAGTAGGGTAATTTTCCTCATGAGGTCTCAACTGTCGAGAGGCATAAGCCACTACTCGATCCTCCTGCATCAATACACAACCTAAACCTTTCTTAGAAGCATCAGTATATAAGGTATAAGGAGCAGTTGGAACAGGTAAGGTGAGCACCGGTGTGGTGGTCAACCTCTTTTTCAGCTCCTGGAAGGCAACTTCACACTCGTTCGTCCAAATAAATGGAGCATCTTTCCTGGTCAACTTAGTCAAGGGCATTGCAATTTGTGAAAAACCCTTAATGAAACGACGATAGTAGCCTGCAAGACCCAAGAAACTCCTAATCTCTGTCACACTTCGAGGTTGCTCCCATTTCATCACTGCATCTATCTTACTAGGGTCCACTGCTACCCCTTCTTCTGAAACAACATGGCCTAAGAATTTAACTTCTTTAAGCCAAAAATCACATTTGCTCAACTTGGCATAAGCTTGTGCTCTCTTAATATCTCCAAAACAATTTTAAGATGTCTAGCATGGTCCACCTCATCTCGAGAATAAATAAGTATGTCATCAATAAAGACTACAACAAATTCATCGAGATAAGGCCTGAAGATTCGATTCATATAATCCATGAAGACAGCTGGGGCATTTGTTAACCCAAACGGCATCACTAGGAACTCATAGTGCCCATATCTAGTCCTAAAAGCAGTTTTAGGGATATCCTCTGCTCTAACCCTCAATTGATGATACCCTGATCTTAGATCAATCTTAGAAAACACTGCTGAATTGACTAATTGGTCTAACAAATCATCAATTCGAGGTAAGGGGTACTTGTTCTTGATGGTTACCTTATTCAATTGTCTATAATCAATACACAATCTAAGGCTTCCATCTTTCTTTTTCACAAACAGTACCGGTGACCCCCATGGTGATACACTCGGTCTGATAAACCCCTTCTCTAACAACTCTTCAATTTGTCTCTTCAATTCAGCTAACTCCGATGGAGACATCCTATAGGGTGCCTTAGAAATAGGCCCCGTACCAGGTGCGAGTTCAATCGAGAACTCAACCTCTCGTTCTGGAGGCAAACCGATCACTTCAGTAGGAAAGACGTCAGGGAATTCTCTCACTACTGGAATCTGATCTACACCTTCTTCAATCTCTGCCTTGATTGAGAAGAAAATCATAAAAGCTTGACAGCCCTTTCTTATACACTGTTCTACTTGAGCTGCAGACAACAACATAGGACTTTGGGACTCTACAGGGGTTACAGTAAGAGCTGAGAGTGACACACTCTTTTTCTGACAATCAAGTACAGCTCCATTTGCAGACAACCAATCCATCCCCACAATAACATCAATCCCAGACAAAGACAAACAAATGAGGTCTATGGTGGTCTTTCGACCCTCATACTCAACCTCTACATTTAGACATGCCTTAGCAGTCCTTACAGTCAAACCAGCAGGAGTAGAAATCTTCACATCAAAAGGTAAGGTACACACAGGCAATTTACATCTTTTCATACATTCATCAGACACAAAAGAGTGTGTAGCACCCGAATCAAACAAAGCACAAACATCATTATCAAGGATTCGGATTATACCTCGGATAGCATTAGGGTTGTTAGCAGCCTCTGGCCCAGAGAGGGCATACACTCGTGCTGGTACTGTAGGTCTCTGATCATTACCCCTATTTTGGTTTTGATAGCAGAATCTAGCAATATGACCAGGCTTCTGACAGATGTAACAAACCCAACAATCACCAGAATGAAACTTCCCACACTTACTGCATGCTTGATTACTAGCAGCACTAGGAGTAGGATTAAAGGTAGCTGGGCTCCTATAGGACCCTTGACTTCCACTCTGATTCCCTCTGTAGCTCTGGCCCTTATGATAGTAGCCCTTCTTCTTCTGATTTCTAAAGCCTCCAAAGATTTGACTGCTCCTCTTCTCTACTCCACCAATGGGTCTGGGTGTGGATAGGGGGCTTCCCATGAGGTTCTTTCCTCCTCTCTCTATCAGCTTCTAATCTAGCCTCTCTCTTCCTCCGAGAAACTATTCGAAGCTTATTGCACATCTCACTGAATGTCTTGATCTCAAAAGGGGCTAACTGTTCCCTTAGATCAGGCCTCGCCTTCTCTAGTAATCGTTCAGCCATCCACTCCGTGTCTTCATGTTTCTGGAGGTAAGTAGAGTATTTAGATAATTCTGAGAATTGTTCAATAAATTCATCCTCATCTAAATCACCCTGACGGAATGCATGAAACTCAGCCTCCTTTTCTGCTCTCAGTGCAGTAGGAAAATAATTCTCGAACAATATGGCTTTAAAATCTTCCCAAGTAAGAGAGGAATCATCCTTCGGTCCTGATGTTTCCCACCATTTCTTAGCACTCTTCTGTAGTAGGAATATTGCCAGCTGCACCTTTTGATTAGAAGTGCACACAACCATACGAAAAATACTCTCCAATTGATCTATCCATTCTTCAACCACCGCCGGCTTAAGATTTCCATCGAAAGTAGGAGGATTAAACTTACGAAAAGTACTCCAGATCTTTGTGATCGTGGATGTCTGTTGCTCAGAGTGGAGACTCACATTCTTCGGACTAGTCTCATGGTGAGAATAGGGAGGTAAGCCTTCATCAGCAGATTGGCTCGCATTGAATACCTTGGTATGGCTTCCTTCTTGTTGGCCATTTCCCTCTCGGTTGTCATTCTCCTTATATTGTCTTAAAGCGGCCAACTCTTCTTCTTGTCTCTTCATGCGGTCACTAAGATTATATAGTAGATCCATCATTTGCCTCATAGTTGGCTCATCCTGCCTTAGTTGTGACTGTATGGGCTCGCCCTGCCCAATTTGTTGCTGTGTGGGCTCCGGTTGTGGCAGTGAAGGTATGTCATTTCCTATTGGCTCTATAGAATCACCGGTAATTTCGCCACCTCTCCTAGTTTTGGACACCATCTCTCCCCTCCTAAAGGATGGAAGTCACATAATTAAGTTAACACTAATCTCAAGACAAGAAAAATAATGGAGAAGTATTATGATTTACTAATGTATATTGCCAATAAACTAGGTTAATGTATAACAATTTCATAATTTATAAGAATTTGAAACATGTAGCTCTGATACCAAAATTTGTAACACACCAAATTTTTTTTTTTTAAATAATTTAACTCAACCATAGTTGGGTTACAGCCACCCAACACATTTTTATATCAATAATTTCGATATAAAATATTTTATAATTGGCTTCAACTCACACACTATAACATTTCAGATAAATTTTTACCTCCCACATGCCATTAGGCTAAATCACATTTGTCCATCCTTATACTCCCAACAAGTAAACTAAATCACATTTGTCCATCCTTATACTCCCAACAAGTAAAATAAGCAATTTAATCAATTTTCAACACAAGCCAGTTATTTGGCCTTATAATCATGCCATTTTAACCAATCCAAAGTAAACCAAATATTAAAATTACAGTCATCCAAATTGTACCAAAAATAGAAATAGTTTGAAAGGCATGATTACATTTATATATTCATATAATTGACAATAAACAAAAAGCCTAATATTGGCAATATAACACATTATAAATCATAAATTAAATACCCAAAAGAGACAGTGGATCTATACCACTAAGCCTCTGGGACTCCTCCACGTGTCACTCGTGGCTCTTCTCCTGAAAATTGTTAACCACATAATGAGACTCAAAAGTCCCAGTAACCAAAGCCAATTTATGATAGTGTATACAAACAGTTAAGTGTGTGCTTACTAAGTGAGAATTAAAAATAATATAATTCCAACAAATATAAGAAATATTATAATAAACACAAACAACCATCCTTATATCCCTCCATTAACCTCGAGCCGTAGCCCTCACTCGGTGCTAAATTACCCGGCCAAAGGTAGATTAGCCCGAGCCCTTACAAACCACCTATTGAGCTCCAATAGGGGCGTACCACGTGGCACATAAATACAACAATAATAGCAAGTCTCCCAACACCTCCCACAATAATTAAACAAATTCATAATAATATTGCACAATTATACAATATTACAAAATTCATAATTTTCTCAATAATCACCCAATTAACAAGAAGTAACACTAATCACAAATTAAAAGCATGGTTACCTTGTGGCTTTTTCAATAAATTATTCCTTAAAATTTCTCTCTCTCCACAATCTTCACCAGTAATACAATCTACAAATAACATATTATTTATAAATATTAGTTTCAATTTTTGAAACTAATAAAATAATTCTAATAATAGAATTAAAAATATAACATAATTCCTAATCTCAATCTTAATACAAATCTATAGTTAATACTATTAAGTAAAATTTTTAACTCCTCTTTTAATTAT
The DNA here is from genome assembly GCF_029017545.1 of Prosopis cineraria. Classification (NCBI taxonomy): domain Eukaryota; kingdom Viridiplantae; phylum Streptophyta; class Magnoliopsida; order Fabales; family Fabaceae; genus Prosopis; species Prosopis cineraria. Next base: position 2,697,403 of record NW_026555335.1, read on the forward strand.
CAATAAACATTAATAATCTAAAAATCAAATTTTAAACTAATTTCTATTATCAAAATTTTCTTTTTTTATAAATTCGTACCTAAAATACCCAAAAATTAAAAATTGAGTCTCTAGCTTAGAATCATAATCCTATAACCATAATAATTCATTTCTCATCCCAAATAATCATCTAAACCTCAATAAATCAACATATATTTTCAGATCTAGTTTAGAATTTGATCCATAAGCCACAGATTCAAAGATCATCAATAAATTTATACTCTAGAACATTTATTATACTACTGACAACCTCAAAAATCATATTTATTCAACATAAATTCATCCCTCTTCCAGATCTTAAATTTTCTACCACTACAAACTCAGAAACTAAATAAGAAGGATGACTAAGAAAAATTTTTAGAACACTTACTTAGTCTTGAAAAGCTTAAAATCACACCCTAAATATCCTATTAAAAACTCTTACCTTAAAAATTTAGATATTTCGCACCGGCAAACTCGCTCTCTCTCCGCCTCAGCTCGCGCGCAGAATGAATGAGGAAATGAAGGAAGGTGAGTTTTTATAAAATTCAGTGGGTCCCACACATTTTTTTTTTATTATTATTTCTTCTTCTCTCTCTCCCCCCTTTTTTTTTATTATTATTTTATACTTACTATTCATGCGGCCGAAAGCAAATTCGTTTTCTCTTCTTCTTCCTTTTTTTTTTTTTGTTTTGGCATACCTTTTTCCCTTTTTTTTTTTTATAATAATAATTTAATAATTAATTTTTTTAATTAATTTTTTTAATTAATTTTATTTTTTTTTTTAATTTTTTTTTAAATTTAGAATTATATCCTAAATTAGATTAATAATCATTTTCTACTAATTTTCTTACCTCTAAAATATTATATTTTTTTTAAAAAAAATTCTATTAAC
>NW_026555335.1:2698415-2738008 GCF_029017545.1 Prosopis cineraria
GTAACACACCAAATTTTTTTTTTTTAAATAATTTAACTCAACCATAGTTGGGTTACAGCCACCCAACACATTTTTATATCAATAATTTTGATATAAAATATTTTATAATTGCTTCAACTCACACACTATAACATTTCAGATAAATTTTACCTCCCACATGCCATTAGGCTAAATCACATTTGTCCATCCTTATACTCCCCAACAAGTAAACTAAATCACATTTGTCCATCCTTATACTCCCAACAAGTAAATAAGCAATTTAAATCAATTTTCAACACAAGCCAGTTATTTGACCTTATAATCATGCCATTTTAACCAATCCAAAGTAACCAAATATTAAAATTACAGTCATCCAAATTGTACCAAAATAGAAATAGTTTGAAAGGCATGATTACATTTATATATTCATATAATTGACAATAAACATAAAAAAGTCCTAATATTGGCAATATAACACATTATAAATCATAAATTAAATACCCAAAAGAGACAGTGGATCTATACCACTAAGCCTCTGGGACTCCTCTACGTGTCACTCGTGGCTCTTCTCCTGAAAATTGTTAACCACATAATGAGACTCAAAAGTCCCAGTAACCAAAGCCAATTTATGATAGTGTATACAAACAGTTAAGTGTGTGCTTACTAAGTGAGAATAAAAATAATATAATTCCAACAAATATAAGAAATATTATAATAACACAAAACCCCATCCTTATATCCCTCCATTAACCTCGAGCCGTAGCCCTCACTCGGTGCTAAATTACCCGGCCAAAGGTAGATTAGCCCGAGCCCTTACAAACCACCTATTGAGCTCCAATAGGGGCGTACCACGTGGCACATAAATACAACAATAATAGCAAGTCTCCCAACACCTCCCACAATAATTAAACAAATTCATAATAATATTGCACAATTATACAATATTACAAAATTCATAATTTTCTCAATAATCACCCAATTAACAAGAAGTAACACTAATCACAAATTAAAAGCATGGTTACCTGTGGCTTTTTCAATAAATTATTCCTTAAAATTTCTCTCTCTCCACAATCTTCACCAGTAATACAATCTACAAATAACATATTATTTATAAATATTAGTTTCAATTTTTGAAACTAATAAAATAATTCTAATAATAGAATTAAAAATATAACATAATTCCTAATCTCAATCTTAATACAAATCTATAGTTAATACTATTAAGTAAAATTTTTAACTCCTCTTTTAATTATCAATAAACATTAATATCTAAAAATCAATTTTAAACTAATTTCTATTATCAAAATTTTCTTTTTATTTTATAAATTCGTACCTAAAATACCCAAAAATTAAAAATTGAGTCTCTAGCTTAGAATCATAATCCTATAACCATAATAATTCATTTCTCATCCCAAATAATCATCTAAACCTCAATAAATCAACATATATTTTCAGATCTAGTTTAGAATTTGATCCATAAGCCACAGATTCAAAGATCATCAATAAATTTATACTCTAGAACATTTATTATACTACTGACAACCTCAAAAATCATATTTATTCAACATAAATTCATCCCTCTTCCAGATCTTAAATTTTCTACCACTACAAACTCAGAAACTAATAAGAAGGATGACTAAGAAAATTTTTAGAACACTTACTTAGTCTTGAAAAGCTTAAAATCACACCCTAAATATCCTATTAAAAACTCTTACCTTAAAAATTTAGATATTTCGCACCGGCAACTCGCTTCTCTCCGCCTCAGCTCGCGCGCAGAATGAATGAGGAAATGAAGGAAGGTGAGTTTTTATAAAAATTCAGTGGGTCCCACACATTTTTTTTTTATTATTATTTCTTCTTCTCTCTCTTCCCCCTTTTTTTTTATTATTATTTTATACTTACTATTCATGCGGCGCCGAAAGCAATTCGTTTTCTCTTCTTCTTCCTTTTTTTTTTTTTTGTTTTGGCATACCTTTTCCCTTTTTTTTATTATAATAATAATTTAATAATTAATTTTTTTAATTAATTTTTTTAATAAATTTATTTTTTTTTTAAATTTTTTTTTATTTAGAATTATATCCTAATTAGATTTAATAATCATTTTTCTACTAATTTTCTTACCTCTAATATTATTTTTTTAAAAAATTTCTATTAACCTAAATTAACTATTAAAATTTAAATTGGGATGTTACAATTCTCCCCTCCTTTTAGAAATTTTGTCCTCAAAATTTAAATTAATAACTATTAACTACTCACTTAATCAAAAAGACGAGGATAATCACGTCGCATACTGTCCTCGGTCTCCCACGTAGCATCACCTGGAGTTGTGCTCTTCCAGATTACTTTAACCAATCTAATGGTCTTGTTTCTTAATTGCTTGTCCTTATAATCCACAATCCTTTCTGGTTCAGCTTTGAATGTTAAATTCTCCCTGAGTTCAATTTCCTCGGGTTCAATTATATGGGAAGGATCTGGTTGATACTTTTTCAGTTGTGACACATGGAATACGTTGTGTATTCCAGCAATTTGGGGTGGTAATGCTACTTGGTACGCTACTGGTCCAACTCGTTTTAAGATCTCAAAAGGCCCCATAAACCTTGGTGTCAACTTCTTAGCCTTAATAGCTCTTCCAACACCAGTTACTGGAGAGATTTTCAAAAATACATGGTCACCTACTTCAAACTCAAGCGGTCTTCTCCTCTTATCCGCATAACTCTTTTGTCTACTTTGAGCTGTGAGTAATTTTTGCTTGATTAAAGCAATCTTTTGGGTAGTCTCATCAACAATGTCTGGCCCCAAAACAGTTCTCTCACTTAATTCTGTCCAACACAGTGGCGATCTACATTTTCTTCCATACAATGCCTCATAAGGTGCCATCTGAATGCTAGAATGAAAACTATTATTGTAGGCAAATTCAGCTAATGGCAAGTGACTATCCCAATTACCTCTAAGCTCAATGGCACACGCTCTTAACATGTCTTCAAGAGTTTGTATGGTTCGTTCTGTTTGCCCATCGGTCTGGGGGTGGTAAGCAGTGCTAAAACTCAGACGAGTACCCATGGCTTCCTGTAATGACTTCCAAAAGTTTGATGTGAATCTCGGATCACGATCAGATACAATATTTGTCGGCACTCCATGCAATCTCACCACTTCTCTTATGTAGATTTCAGTTAATTTTTCGAGAGAATACTTGATATTAGTAGCCAGAAAATGAGCTGATTTGGTGAGTCGATCTACGATTACCCATATAGTGTCATGACCAGAAGATGTTCTAGGCAATCCTGTAATGAAGTCCATAGAAATGCTGTCCCATTTCCACTCTGGAATATCAAGAGACTGTAGCATCCCGGCTGGTTTCTGATGCTCAATTTTGACTTTCTGACAAGTCAAACAACGAGTTACATGTTCAGTTACATCTCTCTTCATCCTTGGCCACCACCAACCACGTCTTAAGTCATGATACATCTTAGTTGCTCCTGGGTGAATGGTATATTTACTCTGATGAGCCTCCTCAAGTAGGATATTTTTCAATCGAGTATCATTAGGCACACACACTCTACCTTTATATCTTACGACATCATCATCGGACACATCAAAATGTTCAGCCTTTCAGCCCCAATCTCTACCCTAATCTTATTCAAATAATCATCCTTCTGTTGCGCAATTCTAATTTCTTCCCAAAAATTATTCTCAAATTCAGTAATATGTAGAGCAGCCAAACGATTTTCGACTACTTCTACATTTACTGCATGAAAACTACTCCATAATTCATGTTCTCTGACCATCATGTGAGCAGTATGTACAAGCTTCCTGCTCAGAGCGTCGGCGACTACGTTAGCTTTTCCTGGATGATACTTCAACTCAAAGTCATAATCCTTCAAAAACTCAATCCATCTGCGCTGTCTCATGTTGAGCTCCTTTTGATCAAACAAATATTTTAAACTTTTATGATCACTGAAGACCTCAAAAGAAGAACCATAAAGATAGTGCCTCCAAATCTTCAAAGCAAATACCACAGCAGCAAGCTCCAAGTCATGAGTAGGGTAATTTTCCTCATGAGGTCTCAACTGTCGAGAGGCATAAGCCACTACTCGATCCTCCTGCATCAATACACAACCTAAACCTTTCTTAGAAGCATCAGTATATAAGGTATAAGGAGCAGTTGGAACAGGTAAGGTGAGCACCGGTGTGGTGGTCAACCTCTTTTTCAGCTCCTGGAAGGCAACTTCACACTCGTTCGTCCAAATAAATGGAGCATCTTTCCTGGTCAACTTAGTCAAGGGCATTGCAATTTGTGAAAAACCCTTAATGAAACGACGATAGTAGCCTGCAAGACCCAAGAAACTCCTAATCTCTGTCACACTTCGAGGTTGCTCCCATTTCATCACTGCATCTATCTTACTAGGGTCCACTGCTACCCCTTCTTCTGAAACAACATGGCCTAAGAATTTAACTTCTTTAAGCCAAAAATCACATTTGCTCAACTTGGCATAAAGCTTGTGCTCTCTTAATATCTCCAAAACAATTTTAAGATGTCTAGCATGGTCCACCTCATCTCGAGAATAAATAAGTATGTCATCAATAAAGACTACAACAAATTCATCGAGATAAGGCCTGAAGATTCGATTCATATAATCCATGAAGACAGCTGGGGCATTTGTTAACCCAAACGGCATCACTAGGAACTCATAGTGCCCATATCTAGTCCTAAAAGCAGTTTTAGGGATATCCTCTGCTCTAACCCTCAATTGATGATACCCTGATCTTAGATCAATCTTAGAAAATACTGCTGAATTGACTAATTGGTCTAACAAATCATCAATTCGAGGTAAGGGGTACTTGTTCTTGATGGTTACCTTATTCAATTGTCTATAATCAATACACAATCTAAGGCTTCCATCTTTCTTTTTCACAAACAGTACCGGTGACCCCCATGGTGATACACTCGGTCTGATAAACCCCTTCTCTAACAACTCTTCAATTTGTCTCTTCAATTCAGCTAACTCCGATGGAGACATCCTATAGGGTGCCTTAGAAATAGGCCCCGTACCAGGTGCGAGTTCAATCGAGAACTCAACCTCTCGTTCTGGAGGCAAACCGATTACTTCAGTAGGAAAGACGTCAGGGAATTCTCTTACTACTGGAATCTGATCTACACCTTCTTCAATCTCTGCCTTGATTGAGAAGAAAATCATAAAAGCTTGACAGCCCTTTCTTATACACTGTTCTACTTGAGCTGCAGACAACAACATAGGACTTTGGGACTCTACAGGGGTTACAGTAAGAGCTGAGAGTGACACACTCTTTTTCTGACAATCAAGTACAGCTCCATTTGCAGACAACCAATCCATCCCCACAATAACATCAATCCCAGACAAAGACAAACAAATGAGGTCTATGGTGGTCTTTCGACCCTCATACTCAACCTCTACATTTAGACATGCCTTAGCAGTCCTTACAGTCAAACCAGCAGGAGTAGAAATCTTCACATCAAAAGGTAAGGTACACACAGGCAATTTACATCTTTTCATACATTCATCAGACACAAAAGAGTGTGTAGCACCCGAATCAAACAAAGCACAAACATCATTATCAAGGATTCGGATTATACCTCGGATAGCATTAGGGTTGTTAGCAGCCTCTGGCCCAGAGAGGGCATACACTCGTGCTGGTACTGTAGGTCTCTGATCATTACCCCTATTTTGGTTTTGATAGCAGAATCTAGCAATATGACCAGGCTTCTGACAGATGTAACAAACCCAACAATCACCAGAATGAAACTTCCCACACTTACTGCATGCTTGATTACTAGCAGCACTAGGAGTAGGATTAAAGGTAGCTGGGCTCCTATAGGACCCTTGACTTCCACTCTGATTCCCTCTGTAGCTCTGGCCCTTATGATAGTAGCCCTTCTTCTTCTGATTTCTAAAACCTCCAAAGATTTGACTGCTCCTCTTCTCTACTCCACCAATGGGTCGGGTGTGGATAGGGGGCTTCCCATGAGGTTCTTTCCTCCTCTCTCTATCAGCTTCTAATCTAGCCTCTCTCTTCCTCCGAGAAACTATTCGAAGCTTATTGCACATCTCACTGAATGTCTTGATCTCAAAAGGGGCTAACTGTTCCCTTAGATCAGGCCTCGCCTTCTCTAGTAATCGTTCAGCCATCCACTCCGTGTCTTCATGTTTCTGGAGGTAAGTAGAGTATTTAGATAATTCTGAGAATTGTTCAATAAATTCATCCTCATCTAAATCACCCTGACGGAATGCATGAAACTCAGCCTCCTTTTCTGCTCTCAGTGCAGTAGGAAAATAATTCTCGAACAATATGGCTTTAAAATCTTCCCAAGTAAGAGAGGAATCATCCTTCGGTCCTGATGTTTCCCACCATTTCTTAGCACTCTTCTGTAGTAGGAATATTGCCAGCTGCACCTTTTGATTAGAAGTGCACACAACCATACGAAAAATACTCTCCAATTGATCTATCCATTCTTCAACTACCGCCGGCTTAAGATTCCCATCGAAAGTAGGAGGATTAAACTTACGAAAAGTACTCCAGATCTTTGTGATCGTGGATGTCTGTTGCTCAGAGTGGAGACTCACATTCTTCGGACTAGTCTCATGGTGAGAATAGGGAGGTAAGCCTTCATCAGCAGATTGGCTCGCATTGAATACCTTGGTATGGCTTCCTTCTTGTTGGCCATTTCCCTCTCGGTTATCATTCTCCTTATATTGTCTTAAAGCGGCCAACTCTTCTTCTTGTCTCTTCATACGGTCACTAAGATTATATAGTAGATCCATCATTTGCCTCATAGTTGGCTCATCCTGCCTTAGTTGTGACTGTATGGGCTCGCCCTGCCCAATTTGTTGCTGTGTGGACTCCGGTTGTGGCAGTGAAGGTATGTCATTTCCTATTGGCTCTATAGAATCACCGGTAATTTCGCCACCTCTCCTAGTTTTGGACACCATCTCTCCCCTCCTAAAGGATGGAAGTCACATAATTAAATTAACACTAATCTCAAGACAAGAAAAATAATGGAGAAGTATTATGATTTACTAATGTATATTGCCAATAAACTAGGTTAATGTATAACAATTTCATAATTTATAAGAATTTGAAACATGTAGCTCTGATACCAAAATTTGTAACACACCAAATTTTTTTTTTTAAATAATTTAACTCAACCATAGTTGGGTTACAGCCACCCAACACATTTTTATATCAATAATTTTGATATAAAATATTTTATAATTGGCTTCAACTCACACACTATAACATTTCAGATAAATTTTTACCTCCCACATGCCATTAGGCTAAATCACATTTGTCCATCCTTATACTCCCAACAAGTAAACTAAATCACATTTGTCCATCCTTATACTCCCAACAAGTAAAATAAGCAATTTAATCAATTTTCAACACAAGCCAGTTATTTGACCTTATAATCATGCCATTTTAACCAATCCAAAGTAAACCAAATATTAAAATTACAGTCATCCAAATTGTACCAAAAATAGAAATAGTTTGAAAGGCATGATTACATTTATATATTCATATAATTGACAATAAACATAAAAAAGTCCTAATATTGGCAATATAACACATTATAAATCATAAATTAAATATCCAAAAGAGACAGTGGATCTATACCACTAAGCCTCTGGGACTCCTCTACGTGTCACTCGTGGCTCTTCTCCTGAAAATTGTTAACCACATAATGAGACTCAAAAGTCCCAGTAACCAAAGCCAATTTATGATAGTGTATACAAACAGTTAAGTGTGTGCTTACTAAGTGAGAATTAAAAATAATATAATTCCAACAAATATAAGAAATATTATAATAAACACAAACAACCATCCTTATATCCCTCCATTAACCTCGAGCCGTAGCCCTCACTCGGTGCTAAATTACCCGGCCAAAGGTAGATTAGCCCGAGCCCTTACAAACCACCTATTGAGCTCCAATAGGGGCATACCACGTGGCACATAAATACAACAATAATAGCAAGTCTCCCAACACCTCCCACAATAATTAAACAAATTCATAATAATATTGCACAATTATACAATATTACAAAATTCATAATTTTCTCAATAATCACCCAATTAACAGAAGTAACACTAATCATAAATTAAAAGCATGGTTACCTTGTGGCTTTTTCAATAAATTATTCCTTAAAATTTCTCTCTCTCCACAATCTTCACCAGTAATACAATCTACAAATAACATATTATTTATAAATATTAGTTTCAATTTTTGAAACTAATAAAATAATTCTAATAATAGAATTAAAAATATAACATAATTTCTAATCTCAATCTTAATACAAATCTATAGTTAATACTATTAAGTAAAATTTTTAACTCCTCTTTTAATTATCAATAAACATTAATAATCTAAAAATCAAATTTTAAACTAATTTCTATTATCAAAATTTTCTTTTTATTTTATAAATTCGTACCTAAAATACCCAAAAATTAAAAATTGAGTCTCTAGCTTAGAATCATAATCCTATAACCATAATAATTCATTTCTCATCCCAAATAATCATCTAAACCTCAATAAATCAACATATATTTTCAGATCTAGTTTAGAATTTGATCCATAAGCCACAGATTCAAAGATCATCAATAAATTTATACTCTAGAACATTTATTATACTACTGACAACCTCAAAAATCATATTTATTCAACATAAATTCATCCCTCTTCCAGATCTTAAATTTTCTACCACTACAAACTCAGAAACTAAATAAGAAGGATGACTAAGAAAAATTTTTAGAACACTTACTTAGTCTTGAAAAGCTTAAAATCACACCCTAAATATCCTATTAAAAACTCTTACCTTAAAAATTTAGATATTTCGCACCGGAAACTCGCTTCTCTCCGCCTCAGCTCGCGCGCAGAATGAATGAGGAAATGAAGGAAGGTGAGTTTTTATAAAAATTCAGTGGGTCCCACACATTTTTTTTTTATTATTATTTCTTCTTCTCTCTCTTCCCCCTTTTTTTTATTATTATTTTATACTTACTATTCATGCGGTGCCGAAAGCAAATTCGTTTTCTCTTCTTCTTCCTTTTTTTTTTTTTTGTTTTGGCATACCTTTTTCCCTTTTTTTTTTTATTATAATAATAATTTAATAATTAATTTTTTTAATTAATTTTTTTTAATAAATTTATTTTTTTTAAATTTTTTTTTATTTAGAATTATATCCTAAATTAGATTTAATAATCATTTTCTACTAATTTCTTACCTCTAAATATTATTTTTTTTTTAAAAAAAAAAATTTCTATTAACCTAAATTAACTATTAAAATTTAAATTGGGATGTTACAGCATCAATATCAAATAATATTTGTTACAATTACAAAAGAAGAAAGAGAGGACCATACAAACTCATCTCAAATCTCAATAGCACCTTTCTTTCCCTTATCTTTATCAAAGCTTTCACATGTAAAATATAACCACTAGGCAAGTCAAAAACTTAGTAACCAAATAATCTAAACAAACTACTCATGTGTGAGAACACTTAAGGTCATGTTTGGTATATTAGAATTGGATCCAAGAGAAATAGAATTGGAATTGGAATCATGCTTTCAATGGTTTGGTATGCATGAATTCAATTCTTTATGAATTCCAATTCTGCCAAAATATTCAGAATTCAATTTCATCTTCATCATGATGGAATTGCCACAATTCCATGGAATTGTCAGAAGTACCTCACATACACACTCCATCATGATGGTTGAGTTTTTTTTATAAGGAAATTTTGGTCTTTATCTATTTTAAATACATATATTTATTAATATTATATTCAGATTCCATCTTCACACCAAACATACATTTATAACTCAATTCTATTTTGATTCCAATTCCGATTCCGATTTCATCAAAAACTCTTCTATCATACCAAACGAGGCCTTAATGAGCATGTGAAGTGATATTTAAACATGTAATCTAGATGTCAAGTTTACATACACACACATGGTTATACAATGATGATATGCATGACCAACACACCGCCTTATACCTTTCTTATTTTGTTTGACTAAACTTGTGGGCTAACAATTCAATAGAACTAAACTCATGTGATTGTATTAGCTCAAGCTTACCAATCATGGGAGATAGCCTTGCCAAAGGCCCCTTCACCCACTATGGACCACAGATTCTCCCTTCCTACGAATGCTCGGGGTGTTATGTGCCTAATTTATCTCGAATAATATTGGGACTTCGAAACAAGAATAAGACTGAACACTAGGGCCTCCATAGTGTTAGCATACCATGTAAATTTTCAAATAATGTTTCCTAACAACTACTAGGGTGAACTCTCACCCTCTCACAATGATTATGCTCAAACATTAACATAAATAACTATACACATAATTTATACTTAAACAATCATTTCCATATTGAATTATTCATTTTCAAAATCTCATATTTGCAAACATAAGCATACATTTCACTTCACATAGTATTTCTAAATTCTAATCATTTATACTAATAGTATACTAGTTCAAAATAATAGTTAAAGTAATTTTCATAATACCACGCAACCATCCAAATACACAAATATTAAGTTTAGATAATTTAGTTACCTCAACTTTTTTATCACAAAAAAAGATTATCGTGATCAATTACCAACTTCATTAATGTCCACTCACACAACAGGGCACGATAAATATTTAATCTACAAGATTAAACATTAAATTATCAATTCTTACTCTAATTAACCTCTTTTTAGTCTAATTTTGGGTAACCACCATATTCAAAATCCGACTTTAACACCATCAACACTCCCAATATACTCCATTAATTTCATTTAGCATCCAAATACACTAATAATGCTAATTCTTTACCCATTTTGTTTTAAAATTTTTAAATTTCACTTAGGGTTCATCTAAACTCAAATTAAAAATTTTAAATTACTATAAAACCTGTGTTTAAAAGCTTAGTTTAACCCCTTAATATCTTAATTAAGTCAATGGGTTCGGTTATAATTCAAAAAAACTAAAATCAAACCCCACATTACCTAAAATCTTAGAAATTTCATATAAAAGGAGAGGAAGAAGTATAGGAAGCTCACCCAAGGATAATTTTTGCTCAAAATGCTCCCAAATTGCCCCCAAGATGAAACCCTGGTAATGCCAAGTCCTCCACCATCGCCTCTTCGCATTTTCTTTCTTTTCTCTTCTGAAATCAGACACACCTTGCGTCTAATTTATTAGTGTCCTAAAAACACCATTAATTCATAAATAACTTATTTTGACAAATTTATCCTTATTAAATACTTAAAATTTAAGAGTTTAAAACTCAGGATATTACATTAAATATGTGTATAAAGAAGCTATTAGATGTACGAATTGACTTGTTCAACAAACTTCTAATGATAATTTTGATACTATAATTTTTTGAGTCACCATCTATATAGATTTTTGACGTTTTCTGGCCTTGCATTAAAAAAAAAAACTAGTAATTATGATGGGAAAATACTATTTTTAGTCTCAGCACTTTACTTAAATTTTGATATAGGCCCCTACATATTTTTTTTTTGATATTCCAAATCCCTATACCTTTTTCTATTTGCAAAGTTAGTTTCTACATTTTTAGAGGGACATTGATGTGACATAAATAATGTTAACATATCAATTAATATTGTTAATTTTGTGCTTATATGTCAAATTAATACTGACATGAATTTTAAAAAAATTAAAAAAAATCTTATATTAGATGAAATAGAAAGGCTGACATAAAATTTTTAAATTTTTTCTTATTAAAAAAATTCATGTCAGCATCTCTATTTCATCCGATGTAATTTTTTTTAAGCTTTTGCTTATTAAAAAAAATCTATACAAGCATCAGCTTGATATGCAAGTAAAAAATTAACAACATTAATTAACACATTAACATTATTAACACCACTCATACCATATCAATATTCCTTTAAAAATGAAGAGACTAACATTAAAACCAAAAAAATGTTAGAACTTAGAACAATAAAAAAATTATAGATAATTATATAAAAATAAGAGTAAAGTGCAGAGATAAAAATAATATTTTTATTATATTTTTTTGTTAAAAAAATAAAATATTTATAATTGAATATTACTCATTATTAAAATAACTATTTATTTTTAAATTAATATTATATTTTTATATTTATCTCTATATAATACAGTGTTTTATTTTAAAATAAATATAAAATAATTATTAAATAGAAATATTTTAAAAACTTATAATAATTATATTTTAAAATATTAAAATATTTTATATTTTGAAACGGAAGTATATTTACACGCAGTCTCGTGCAATGTACTGCTATCTACTATTCAGAATCATGGATGGATTAAAAATTATGTGTTTGAATCAGGAAAACGCAGCGCATGAGCCATCATTATTCAAAGATTGCGTGAGGTAGTAAACTGTCAGAACCCGGAACCACATGAAAGTAGAGCAGGCTAACCCTAGCTCCCCAATAATGGCATCAGGTAGCAACAACACTTGCGAGTTCTCCAACATCGGAGCACCTTTTTCTCGGCAATTCTCTGATCGAGAAGCCACTTCCATTCTCAAGAAGCATCGACCTTCTCCTGGTTCATCTTCATCTCCCCCTTCTTCTTCCTCCTCCCATCACCGCATGGGTAATCATCCCGGCGATCGGGCTTCTCCGCCATCGCCGATCCTTCCTCCCGAACTCATCGAGAATATTCTCTCCAGGCTCCCTGTCAAAGTTCTTCTGCAACTCAGGTGCGTATGCAAGTCTTGGCTGTCCTTAATCTCCGATCCCAAATTCGCTAAATTGCACCTTCGTTTGTCAACCGCGGACCGCCAATTCACCCACCATCACGTCGTGTTCTGCTTCCCGGGACTTAGATGCACCGTCAAATCTTGCCCTGTTGCATCCATACGCGACCGCCTGCCCACTGATGCCGTGAAACTGAAATACCCTTTGAAGAAACGAAATCGATATGATTTCATTGTGGGCTCTTGTAACGGATTGCTTTGTTTCGCTATCCGGCCTAGTCATATCCTTATATGGAATCCATCTATTAGAAAATGTAAGAAATACCCTTCTTTGGATTATCAAAGAAGGGATGGGAGTTATATAATATATGGGTTTGGTTATGATCAATCAATTGATAACTACAAGGTGGTCGCAATTTTCTGCTATGATAGTGATGGCAGAGGTGATTATAAAACTGAAGTCAAGGTTTATACTTTGGGCGCTGACTCTTGGAGAAGGATTCAGGAGTTCCCTTCAGGTATCCCCTGTGATGAAATGGGAAAATTCGTGAGCGGAACTCTTAATTGGGTGGCGATTAGTCATTCACGTTCTCCACTGGTTGTCATTTCTCTTGATTTGGGGAAGGAGTCGTATGTAGAACTTTCACAGCCTGATCATGAAGATGGTATGCTTACCTTGACCTTGGGAATATTAGGAGACTGCTTATCCATCCTTTATTACTATGGCACGCGTTCAGATGTGTGGATTATGAAGGATTTTGGAGTTAAAGAGTCTTGGACTAAACTGTTCAGCATTCCTTTCGTGGAGATTCCTATCCCTCTTTGTCCAAACGAACGCTGTATTTCGGAAAGTAGTGAAATACTGTTTCAGGACAGGCGGTCCTTATATTGGTATAACTCAAAAAATTCCTCACTTGTGAGGCCTGAGGTCCGAAACATCGATGGTTGCATTGATGCACAGATCTATGTTGAGAGTCTGACCTCACCTTGCTTTTAAAGATAGGATTTAGATGCAAGACCAAGTCATCTGGCACATGAGCTTCTTGAAGGATCTCTAAGCTGAATATTGTTGAGTTCGTGGATCATCATTGATGGAATCTGAAGCTAGAGAAATTTTAGTAGATTTTAATTGTCAGAAGATATTCTCCATGTATTAGTCCTAGAGTTGATTATGTCCCTCAGATGTTTAGGTTAAATGTATAATTCGCAGTGATGTACCACCTTGTATTGTCATTAGGTACTGTCCTGCAAGCTGCAAGAGGATTAGATGCTATGCTAACGGGCTAGTATGGAAACTCCTTAAACAATCAGCTGACTGCTGCACAAATGGTTTAACGCTACTTTATGTTGCTAGTGCTTATTCATATGTATGGCATAAGTAAAACGTAGTAGCGAAGAAGAGAATGTGGTATGTGTGGTACTTCATTGGTGGAATTCGTTGAGTTCTTTGATTGTCGTTAAATAATAATAGATGGAATCAACTACCCAAGATCTCGTTTTGTTCTGTCTCAGAATTTTAGCTGATGGTTCAGGACGAAGAATTGATTGAAGGACGAGGGTGCAAGTGTCTACAATTACCCCCTTTGTTTTCATGTCCCTGAGCATTGTGATTATGTTTTTTAGGTTGATGGATTGAGAATTGCCTGGGTTCGTTGTCCAATTTTTTTGTGTTAACACCAGCAAAGACGTCACTGAAAGAATAAATATAAACTCACTTCCAAAAGTATTTTACAGTGGAATAATCCCATTAGCGCCTTTCACTCAAAAGTCAAAACTTGGGCACAAGCGATGATTTTGTTAGCCGTTAAGATATTTTAAATTTTTAAGAGTGGCAGCTTGTTTGTTCATTTGACTAACAGAAAGTCATCCAATGAAGGATCAATGAAGCAATTATCCCCCCCAAAAAAAAGGAAGTCACATGAACTTGCCACTTAATTCCATAATGAGAATTACAGCACTAAATCTTACTCTACTGTAATCATCGAACAAATTACTGGTTTAGTTTTTAGTTTCCTTACAACTTTTGAGAGGCTCATACAGAATGCCCCGCTTGTCATGTCAATGTCATCTTAATTCTTAACAACAGAAGACGAGTGAATAAAACAAGAGAAAGCAGGAAGATATGGCTGCTAGAGCCGGTAATTTGGATGGGTTAATTTATTTAGATTGAATTTAAAATATCGAAACAAATTAAAAAGCTAATATAACTAAACCCTGTCCTAAAACCTCGAGAATTCAGATATTCGGTTTGAGTCTATTCAGGTTCGGGTTTGATCAGGATTTTTTCAAATTTATTCGAGTGGTCCAAATAACTTTCGGATAAAGAAAATCTTTTGAACTCCTAAGTTCAATTTTAAAATTTTTTAAGCCCATTCAGATTGACTTGTTGGATTTGACTCAAATTATTAACTCTAGACATGCACATTTTTTTGCTGATGAGACATCTTCATTATCTGCTGCATGAAGAATCACACACTTCAATTAAAAAAAAAACAGTAAATACAAAAATGCTAAATATCCATCCTCCACTCCATTACACAGTAGCTGAACCATGACGAATCTTCATTATCCGCTTCATGACATCTTAACTTTGTTAATGCTTTCCCAATTCTTTCAAAAATTAATTATATCAGCATTAAACGTGCATTAAAATTATTTAAATCCAATGATTTAAAATCTATTGAAAATGGGGATATTCAACAAGGTAGCCCCCGCCCTGAACTCAATGTGAATATATGGATCGTTCATCAGCAAGCAATTTAGGATGTCCAAAAAAGGAACAAAATTGTGCATATTTTAGTTCAGTCCTTGGTTTGCTTAGAACATTACAGCCTCTTTACACGACAGCTCCCTGCTGTCGTATTCCCTTAAACACAATACTTCTCTTATTACATGTTGCTTTTGTAACATAATCACCTACCATGTTTTCTTAACATCAACAAATAACGGACACTTTTTCAAACCTTTGTCATACTGCACTTCGATGAGAGACATCTTGTAACAGAGAGTCTAATTTAGATTGCCTTAACTATATTATGAGATCAACTAAAAAATTATTATTCAAGTACAACTCATGGGTTTCTTTTTAAAAAGACAGGAGCGAGTGGGTCATTTTGTGCTAGAACCAAAATCTCACGTAAATTGTCCGAATCGCAAACAAAAACAGAAGGAAGTGACGTAATAAATTGTCGTGGCATGACAGTGGCAAGCGATCACAGTGATCCATCAATCTTCATAAGATGATGCTCTCTGCCTCACACACTTGCCAATCCACACGTTTTTCCAGAAACAGAGGAACCATAACGTCCCTCTACCTCTCTCTCTCTCTCTCTCTCTCTCGGGATCGATATGTTGTCGGAAGTTGACGGTGATTGCCACCGCCGTCTCCAGGGAACCGCCGCCTCAGATGCTACACTTAAGAGAGAGCAACCCATAAATTCCCAAGACCCAACTACCTTGTCTCTTTCAACTTCCTCGATTGTGCAACAACAAAAGCAAAGTCAGAATCAAACCCTGTCTGTTTCAAAACCATTCCTTGTTCAATTACCTTTCATCCCCAATGAACTCATTGAAGAAATCCTCTCGAGGCTTCCTGTGAGGTCTCTTTTGCATCTGAGGTGCGTATGTAAGTCATGGAAATCCTTAATTTCTGATCCTTATTTCGTCAAAAAGCACCTTTTGAATTCAACTCAGAACACCAGACTCAACAACCATAGGATCATATTGAGTTCCACAACCGCAGAGTTCAACCTCAAATCTTGCTCTGTCAGTTCATTGTTCAATAAACCGTCAATCACTTCTGAAGAACTCAACTACCCAGTGAAGAATAAGTTCCGCCATGATGGGATCATAGGCTCTTGTAACGGGTTGCTCTGTTTCGCCATAAAAGCAGAGTGTGTTCTTCTTTGGAACCCCTCAATTAGAGTCTCCAAAAAGTCTCCATCTCTGGATAATAATTGGAGACCTGGGTGTTATACTGCATTTGGTCTCGGATATGATCACGTATCTGACGATTATAAAGTGGTGGCTGTGTGTTTTGTGACCCTGGAGAACATTATATCAGCGAAACAAAAGTGAAGGTTTATAGTTTAGCCACCAATTCTTGGAGAAAGATTCAAGATTTCCCTTATGGGTTCTCACCCTATCATGATTTTGGGAAATTTGTGAGTGGAACCCTCAATTGGCCTGCCAGTTGCTCTTTTGGTTCTGGGTCTGAAAATTCAACTTCAAATCCTTTGTGGGTTATTGTATCTTTTGATCTGCAGGGGGGAACATATATGCAAGTTCTGCCACCTGCATATGAAAAAGAAGACAGTTCTAGGCCTAGCCTGAGTGTTTTAGGTGGCTGCCTGTCTATGAGCTATGATTACAAAAAAACTCATTTTGTCGTGTGGGTAATGAAGGACTATGGGGTTAGAGAGTCATGGGTGAAATTGGTGGTTTTCCCTTATTTGCCTAACCCGGAAGACTTCTCCTATTCAGTGCCCTTTTGCATTTCAGGGAAAGGTCAAATTCTGTTAATGTTTGAGTTTGACTTGATCCTGTATGACCCAAGGGACAAATCTTTTAGTTATCCCAGGATTGAGAATGGGAAGCGCTGGTTTGATGCTGAGATCTACATGGAGAGTCTTGTATCACCAATAAAGAGTTCAGCTAATGGCTTCAATATTTAAGTCCTGCTTTTTCGTTTTGTTTTTTTTTTTTGGGTAGTGAAAGTCCTGCATTTTTATGGCTTCCATGTACTCAAAAAAAGGCTGTAAATTTTAGAATCACATAATGTTCTAACTAATTAAGCTCATTTAATTTGAGTTAGATTTGTCTTGCTCATCTGTGATATTAACTAAGAGTATTCACGAGACGAGACCGAGACACTCTGTCCTGTCCCAAAAAAACAGATTGAGATTGAATTTTGTTCCTGTGTCTCATCCTGTAACGTCCTCAAATTTTAAACTGAATTAATTAAGCTTGATTTAGATTAATTTAAAGGGGTGTGTGGTTACAGAGGTCTAACGTACATGTTTGGTTATATTTTTAACCCTAAACATGGATCCAGAGGAAGTAAGGTTACTCGGAAATGAAAGAATGAAGAAAATTTGATAGGTAGGGCTCTGTGCCACGCGTCGTGGCTTGTGGATTAGGTTATCGTGATGCATGCATGCTGACATGTCTAAGGAAGATGTTCTGTGCCATGCACTGTGGTACATTGTGTGTCCTTCACGGCTCATGATACCTTTCTACAAAATAAGAACGTGAATTGATGCAACAGAAAAGGGAGAAACAAAGAAACACAAAGGAGGGATGGGAATGCTCTGCTAGGGCTTAAGGAATTAGAATATTTGGAATATTTTGGAGCTCACAAACATTAAAGATAAGCTTCTTATACCTAAATCTTTCTTCCTTCTTCCATTTCCTTAGTATTGGAAGTTAGAGTTTGGTTGGCAATGATGATTTTTGGTCCATATAACTTATGGGTTTGAACCCATTGTTTTAAATAAAATTAATGAAAGTAGATTGAGCTAATGAAACTTGGTATTTATAGATTTATGATGATTGGTAGTTAGGAAGCATTTAATATCTAAAAATTTCCCATAAATATGTTAGTTGGGACAATGTGGTTCCATTAATTGCCATTAAAGAGCTTAATGATGTTAATGAGGGTTAAAGAAAGCTAAAAAAATCTTATGGGTATATTTTTATATGAGTAAAGAATGAATCTTGAGCATAAAAAAGTATTAAGTTATTAGTAAAAATTAACCTGAAAGTGAATATTGATCAATGAACTTCATTATAAATATTTGTAGAGTAACCTTATTGGCACTATTTAAACTTCTTGGAAGCTTCGGAATAAGTATTTCAGGAATGAAATCTTTGACCTCTCAAAGGTTTGAGGTAACCAGGAGAATTATATCTTGTACTTTTGTGTGTTAATTAGTTTATTGATTGATATTTGATAATTGAATTGTGTGAAATTGATTGAAATGCAAATGTGGCATGATTTTTTTGAAAAACCCGCTATAAGGTGGTTAACTGATGCAGTTCAATGATTTAACAAGTGAGAAGTTCAATAAAAATAGTGTATTTGGAAGTTCTATGAATGTGTGTGATAGAATTCAATGATTTTAAAATTTATGAAGTTCAATGATCGTGAATGTGGGAGATATAATGATTATGAATATACGAAGTTCAATGACGTGAATTGTGATAGGGTACAATGATATTAAAGGAGTTCAATGACATATGTGTTGAGGAGTTTGATGATGTGTGTTAAATGTGAATATAATGAGATGATTGAACATGTTTGAGTAGTGAATACTTGCATGTGATGAGTTATTGCATATTTATACATTGCATGATTATAAGAGACGGGAGTTCACCTAGAAAGAGGTGTAGAGAATTAAATCTACGTGGTAAGGCTCTCATTCGAGTTGATGACTTGCCTAGATTGTTATATGTATATTATCCCATTTGTTCAATGAGTGACTCGAACCTAATTAGTTATCCACTTATTCAATGAGAAAGCTAGTCTATGGAAAATGATACTTCATAGTGTAAGGAAATAGGGAAAGCTATGTTCCACCAGTGAGTTAGGAAGACCTTGGCCAAGTAACCCCTTACACGTATTTAGGCTAGGGAAGTCCTAAATCATAGACTATCCTAATGTGTTATAGCCCACGGTTCCATGTCAGAGAAATAAGGAGGATATAAGGAAGATGTGATCATGTATATAGTAAAAAGGGCACGTGGTTCTTATATTGTGCCCCTATTGAAATAAAATCAATGAAAGTCTTGTCCTTAAGAAAAGCCATTACTTTGATTTATATATCTCGATTATGTATTATTGTGAATAAGAAATGTAGATATAAGCTTTGAAAACATGTTATATGACTTGATATTGATCATTATTGTATGTGTATGTCCTACTAGAAATGAAAAGATTGAGCTATACGTGTGTGTATGTTCATGTTTGAACTGGTTTATTAAATTTTTACTTGTATTTAAATTAATTAACATGCATGAGTATAAGTTAGTTGGACCTTAGTTATTGAATGGTTATACTCACCCCATTATCTTCACTATTACAAGGAATAGTTCAAGAGGATCGAATAAAGGAAAACAGCCAAAGGCATAAGAATGCGATCCTATTAGTAGGCCTCTTTATTTTGAGTATTAATATGTAAATGATGATTGAAATTATCAACTAGGAGTTATCCATTTTGCGTCTTACTTGCATTATGTGTTTTGTGAGTTGTAAGTGTATTTTGAGCCCTAAGATGTGTGTTTGTGATTTATAGCATTTACAATAGGGCCAAAATACTAGTACAAATAAGAGTTGGGCATAACATGGGATGTTTGTAAATTATTTGATGAAATGGGTGATTACAGCTTCCTCCTTTATTTTTGAGAATTTGGGGTTGAGCTATGAAAATTTTATTTTCTAGTATTTAATGTGTTGTAGTATGTTGCACAAGTTAATTTGAACCACTTGTATGTGGTTTGAGAGTTGTCTATGGCTTTTGGCTTGTAGAATGGGTTTTAGACACTTTAATTTGTAAAAAAATGATATAACAGTGCAAGTTTTGAAAAGAGTGTTCAAATTTTGAATAAGCAATAATTTGAGTGTGTAACTCAAGCCATGAGTCAAAGCTTGGAAAGAGCTTACCATAGACACCTAATTTGCGTCAGTCGGATAGAGAAATGGAGCACGTCAAAAGTTGCTCCAGAAGCTGCCAAATTGACAATAGAAATCTACTGTCATAAAACATGTAATGCACCGTAGCACATTGGGCAACAAGCCACAGCGCATGGCACAGAGGTGAACAAGCCGCAGCCCTTGTTCAATGAGCCGCGACGCATGCCCCAAATCTTGCAAAATCCCTTTGTTTTATAATTTTTTAACAAATGTATTAAATCTTGAAATGATTCCTTGCTTTCGCATAGTTATAAACTCTAATTTGTTTATTTCAAAATCTTTGGAGATGGTTTTAGTTTTAAAAATTTGAGATCCCAACTTTATCACTTAATTGCAAACTTGATAAATATGTCTTTTACCTTGAGTCAATCTCTTTTATTATGAAGATTTGGAATTGATCATAGATTAGAGAAGGTGGATATTACGCGTCTCATTTCAAAGTCATCCTGTTCTGTTAGAAATCAGGATGGGACCGCGACAAGATCAAGATGTCTTGCTGTCCCGATAAATTGGATAATGTTAGAGAAAGATCTGGATAATAACGTTCATGAAAAATTTAACTCATATAATTTATTAAGTTTAAAATCAAAACAACACAAGTATATAAATCACAACAATTTAAAGTTAATTATTGAATTACATTCATTACAACAACACATTATAATAACAATTATAAGTTATCTTTGCAGAGCAGCATCAACAGGTAAATCAAGCACAACATCAAATCATTATTCTTCTATTTTACTTAAGATGTGCTAAGCTAATTACTTTTCTAAAAATAAAGCAAGAAATACGATATAAATAAAAGTTATTAAATTGATAAATATAAAAATAAATTATATTAATATAATTAATATATTATAAAGAAAGATATTATCTTGTTTACTCTATATTATTAAAATTATCAATATAAAAAAATTTTAGTTTCAAATAAGAATTTCAAGTATTGAAATTATAATTAATATAAATGTAAATTATATTAATATAATTAATATATTTAAAATAAAAAATTATATATATAATATTCAGAATGGAGCAAGACGTCCCGATTGTAATCCCATGTTCCGTCTGATCTTATTCCGAACCTCTTTCCTATCACGTCTTGTAAAGTTTCATCTTGATTGTTTTCAAGTCAGGACAAGACCATATCAAAATGATACCGGGCCAATCAAGATGAATACAAGATGAAGACTCCTAATATTGACATATGCAAAATTAAGGGCAAAGGCAGTGTAGAAAATGCTACCTGATGAAAGATCATTTGAGAATTGTTGTTTTCGTATGTAGTAACGTTGAATAAAATCTCTAGCGTTTTCTATCCATTGCTGGCCGCTTCAAGAAGGAACCTTCCACTCTGCGAAGAAGTTCAATGCTTTAGTGATACGCAGTCAAAGGCGCATAGCTATGACTCAACTTTGATTCCGTTGCGCGTTCCTTCGAGAAGAATCAAAGGCTTTTATTTCATTTTTTAAATTTTTTTTTAAAAAGACTTTTATAAGGAATGTAACCCAACCCATGAGCTAAATATGACGAAAAGACACACTGGCCACAAAAGGCAAAGAGCATAGAAAGAGCCACTTTCACACCTCCAGTAGAATTTGCCTGGAACAGCCTTGTATTAATTTAAATTCTTTAAATTAAAATATCCGTGAAAGTTTTAAAAAATTACAAAGAGTTCTATAAGAGACATATTTCTTCTTTCTTATTTTTTTAACTTATTTTATTTTTTATTTCAATACACCTACACATTTTCTTATCATTAATCGTATGTAATTTTTGTGGATAGATGTATAGCTTCCAAACCAAATTAGATACCTGTCAGGTTATAATTACAAATTCATTCATTTGTTCTATTTCACTTGATTTCTTTTAAAAATATATGAAAGACTGCATGTAAGTATGATCTATTTTTTCACACTTGAAATGAAAATCATCTCAGTTATAATTTTCATTTATAATCTCAAGCAAAGGTTGACTCTCCCTCATTCAGTGAGGGTGAATCTGCATCCTTTCTAATAAACAGATTTATGATGAAAAAATTGGATGACGACACAATTGGCTGAGAATAATGGTTCAAACCAATGCAGTGGGAAAACTAAAACTCACAATGTATTTTTTATTTTTAAAAATTATTTTACAATACAGTTTTTGAAAAGAAAAATGACAATAAAATTCTTTCAAATCATGTAATTTGATCCCTTAAAATATCATAATATCAATGAAGTCCTTAAGGACTTCTTTATTAATAACTTTCTTAAAAAAATGATCATTTTATCCCTATTAACAAATTGTAACTTTTTATTTAATTATTGCGATCCTTTAAAAAAAAGTTGTGATTATTTAAATAAAAGTTGTGAATGAAATTTATTATTTTAAAAACTTTTTTTCAATAATAAACATTACATAAACAAATTGATAAGTTATAATTTTTTATTCAACTCTTATAATTTACAGAGCAAAAATTGTGATTTTTTTTAAAAAAAATTATGATTGAATTTTGTAATTTTAATGAAGGTAAAATAATCTTTTTCCTAAAAAAATTATTAACAAAGAGGCCTTTAAATACTTTATTGTTATTATGACATTTCGAAAATCAAGTTAAAGAGATTTTATTGTCATTTTTTTTAAAACATAACAAAATGAAAATTCATTTGGTTATGTTAATTTTAAACAGTTTTGGAATTAAAAAATAAATTAATAATGATGGGTATAAGCAATTAATAATAGTGCTTTATGATAAAAATTGATCAAAATAACTCTAACTTTCAATAATCAAATGTAGTATATTTTAAAAATAAGAAAAATAAAACGACAACAACTTGAAATTGTTCCTATTTTAAAAAAATGAAAACAGTTTTAAAAATAATTAAATTGAAAAAAATTATCAAAACAAATTTTTAAATTTTTTTTGCTTTTAAAAATAAAAAAAACAAGTCCTAAATCATTTTTTTGGGCATAAAAAATTGTAAAATTTTGAATTGGAGTTCTTCTATCCAACTTTGATATGCGACAACGGAATAATGTAAATGATCCCATCATCCGTTGCCACGCAATACAAGCAGATTATGAAGTGAGGATTTTCATTGGTTTCTAAGTCCGCATCAGTGGTAGGTCTGCATCATCAAGAGACCAACAGATAACAATTTATGGTCCTCATGGTAGGAATTAATTGGTAATGATAAGGATATAACAGAAGCTAGACCTCTGATTATCTACCAACTTTTGTTTTCAAGTGTAACGTATGGCATTGCACCTTTCTTCCTGGCACAACCGGAGCTTCAGGATTTGATTATTAAAAAGGAAAAAGGCATTAAATTAAATTATCTTCCAAGAGTAAGACTTAAAAAAGCATTTTTGTTTGTTATCTCTAATCACCTCTAGAGGAACCTATGATGTGTCGCATATGCAGTCTTATCGCCAGATTCTCTACTAGAATATAAAGGTGAAAAAAAGCAAGCGGCGAAACCGCTAACTACCTTTATCATAAAGGAAGATAGAATTAGAAGCTAATGATTTTGATCTCTACAAGTTATCTGGCCAGGGCTAGGCGCTCCTTTGTTTATAGGAACTCGGATTTTCAATTTTCAAATGACACCTCAGTTTTTAAAGGACCATCAAACCTGCAATTTTTTTCTTCTTTGTGCCAAAGAAGGACCTACTCAATCTCAATGTTCTTATCCTTGAAGGAAGAAAAAAGGCCAACTCAAAGAACAGGCATCACCAACTCGATCTACACAGCACCATGTCCAGTGTGAGGAAACCAGCAACCCAAATCATGCATTACTCAGTATGATTCATGAAACAAGACTGCATAACTAAGTTAACAGACAAACCTACAAACCTTCATTGTACAACTATGTCCAAAATAAAAATACTCACCGATGCCAACATAGCTTCCTCCCCCCCTCTTGCAAAATCTCATAGGCAAGTTTGTACTTGTCAAGAGACGTTGCACCAGCATCTATATATTTACACGCAGTTTCTCTTAGGCTCCATAGCATCAAATTCCTGAGTTCCTGAGGGCTGCTCCACGATTCTGCATCAGGAAAAACACCATTCTCGGCATTTCTAGTCCAACGGTGTAAGATATAACGAGACGGAACTTCTCTTAATTCCAAAATTTGGAAAACCCTTAGAACATGTCTGCAAAGAATGCCTTCATGTTCAAACATCTGACAGCTACAGCTTACACTGATACTGGATGCACTAAAGGTAACTACATGCTTCTCAGGATCATTCCCACACTTACGCACCAAATATCTGCTGAGGACCCCCTCTTCATAAATTTTAAACCCTAGATAACTGTAGGATTGCAGAAGCTCTTTTTGAAATATTTTGAATATGGTAAGAGTATAAACCCTTCTACATTGATCTTCTACTGATTCTTTCGTTTGCAAAAATGGTTGAAAATTGGAGGTATTAAAATCCTCTTTTCTTTCTTCCTCACGGCGTCGCTCCAGACCTCTTTCATACCGTGAAATGAACTCCATCAGAGGGGTTTGGCCATTTAAAAGTGTACCAAAGAACGAATCAACACTTTCATTCATATGAATGCCTGCAAAAAAGGTCCCCTTCAAATATAATGGAACCCAAGATGCACGCTTCTCATACATTTCCTTCAGCCAAGCATTGCTCTCTAATCCATATTTGTTAATTAGGGCATTCCATGTCGTGTCAAATTCTTCAACTGTCTGACTTTGGTAAATGCACCTCTCATAATCATATGTAAACTTATTACCCATCAAACCCACATTCTCTTGTTCTTTTACTTTAATTTGCCACAATGAGAAACGATGACGGGTTCCTGGAAAGACTTTTGTCAATGCCTTCTGGATTGTAATGTCTTGATCCGCTATTACTGACAGTGGCTGCCGGCCAGACATTGCCCTCATCCATGTTTGAAACAACCAAGTGAAAGAATCTTCAGATTCATCAGCAATTAGAGCGCATCCAAGAAGCACAGGTTGCTTGTGATGGTTAATGCCAACAAAAGTAGCAAACGGCACCAAATAAACACTTTTCCGATATGATGTATCCAAAACAAGGAGATCACCAAACTGACTGCCTGAATACCTTGATCTGCCGTCAGCCCAAAATATGCTCATACAATTGCCATTATCAACTTCCATGGCATAAAAAAATCCTGTATCTTCAGCTTGTCTTGATTGAAAATACTCAAAAAGCATGTTGTACCAATCACTTTTAATATGGTTTTGTCTGCCTGCCCTAGGAACAGGGTAGTTATCTATCCTAAATAAGTCACCATTTACCAATCCTGCATCAACCTCATCAGTCAAAATATTTAAAGCAGGCAGACTTTTTGGCTTACCCTCCTGTTCAGGATCAAGATTATGATTATGCTCTTTATGAAGACGATCCACAACCCACTTCCCAGATGGTTGTCTCTTAACTCTCAAATAAGCACCACAACCAACTCTTGAAGGGTGTTGGAATCCCTCTTTTGAGCACACAAATCGTCGGGATGTAATTAATCCATCATTTTTAGAACGAAACAATTGACCAATACGAACTCTGAAACCCACGGATGCTGCATATGTCTGATAAGATTGGTAAGCATCATTAGATGAACTGAATTCTTGACCTACATATGGCTCAGCTCTGGATGTTCCTTCATCTCCTTTTCTCATCCGCTTAAAATTAATTATGCCAAAGGAACAATGCTCATCCTTGACTTGAAGCATTTTTTTTCTTGGTCTATGAGACACCTCAGTTACAGATTTTACACCTGTAGCATCTTTCTGCTGCAAATTAGGAAGGCAACTTTCACCCTCACCTTCGGGTTCAAGTTCATGATTGTGGCCCTTAATGAAATGATCAACAACCCACTTCCCTGAATCACGCTTTTGTACCCTTATATATGCTGGACAACCCGTTCTTGAACTGAGCTGACATCCCTCCTTTGAGCACACAAATCTTCTGGAAGAAACTGACCCATCAGTTCTTGATCGATACAACTGACCAATCCGAACTTTAAATCCAGCATGCTTTGCATATAAAGTGTAAAACTTAAGTGCATCGTCTGCTGATTCAAACTCTAACCCAATGTATGGTTCATGGGCAAGTTCCCTTTCCTGCTCTCCACTGGCATTATTCATTGCCAGTTTCGTACCTACAAGGTGTTCCCCTACAATCATGCCTTCAGTTCCTCCATCAAGATCTGAATAGCAGGATGCATAATGGAGAAATTTACTAGATCAGTTACAGAAACATCAGTAGAGTCTGAAGTAATCGTCGCCGCTAGAAAGTGACATTAATATGCTGATTTTTCTTCCGTTTTATCATGCCTCTGTTAGTACAATCAAGAGCCCGACTCATCTGGCAGTTAGAATCAACCTTGATGAAGTTATAAGCTATAGGATATTCCTCGTGTTGCAGAAGTAATGAAAGAAGGAAGAGCCGAGCCTAAGAGAAAGAGTCCACATGAAATGGTCAGCCTATGAAGGAAAAAACTGAATAAAACAGCAAGTGAGATACTGACTTCGCTGCAGCTATTCAGCAAACAAATAACTGACTGGGGAATGTCATGATTGCGTGAAAGGATGAGATTACCATGAAACTATATTACAGCAACAACAACAAAATTCAATTTATTAAATCGATTACAGAAAAAGAGATCAGAGCAATCGACTAAAGTAACCAACTTGTACAAATTACAGATTTTAAGCAGAATCGAGAACATGAAGTCAACGCACCAACATCTCGACAAGAAAAACCAGGGAATGGAGTTGATCAGAGCTAGGGTTTCGCTAATTAAAAAAAAAAATTACCTTCCAGTTTATATAGATTGGCCGGAACTAGCTGAATCCTCAAATTCGACGGCCAAATGGAATTGAGAAGAGAAAACACGATAGATTATGTGACGCGGGAAACCTAGTAGCCGAAATGAGAAAGCGAAACGATTTGCAGGAGGACGCGGAAAGATCGCTCAGCAATTGTTGGAGCCAGAAAGAAAGCGACAGATTATGCTGTATGAGAAATGAAAGTGCAAGCGTTAGGTCATGTGCTCCGGCAAAAACAATTTTTTTCCTTTTTTCTTCTCTCTGGATTATCTGTAAGGGATGCAAAACTAATCAGATTGGTAAATTCTGAAAAAATAAATTCATTATTATTTCTTGTCAATTAATTTTTTTATTGACAACGGTGTAAAAGTTCATCTCTTATTTATTATAAAAAAATTAAATAAAAATAATTCAAACTCTTTATATTTTGAAGCAATAACTGATTGAAGTCTTTCGAAAGAGCTTTGATAATACTACAAGCTTTGATAATACTACAACCGCAATTTTAACTTAAACCAAATTTTGCAATCCAATCAACACACATTAATAAATTATTTTCTTGTCAATTATTTACTTTAATAAGGACGTTAAAAAATTTTCTATGATAAATTATTCATTGTTCATTTTTATTACATAGAAGAGCAATACCATCTCAAAGTGATTGTAATATTGCAACTTTTTTTCAAAAAAGAAAAAAAAATGAAAGTTGACGTTCACTGTTAATTTTAGGTTGACGTTGGATCAAAGAACTTCATTCTTAAATGAAAGAGTTAGCATCCTAAGATTCAATAATGTCATATATTTTTCACCAAAATATATTGCATCATGTTTATTAAAAAACCCTGTTAATCTAATGATTAACTACCTGCACTAGCATATGTTACAGATGTTCATATTTTCAGCCTAAAAAAGGCCCATCAATCCTATAATTAGCCAAAATAGTTATATAAGTCGTGACAATACCATTAATTGACCAGTGAGTTGGCAGACTTTTTTTTTTTTTTAATCAATGAATTCTTAGTCGACAAATCAAATAGCATCCATTTATTTCTTATTTTTTAACCAAAACACGTACATCATATTTCGATATTGAATAGAAGTGCAGGCAAAGGGATTTTTTTTTTTTTAATAAGAATGACTAGTTAGCAAGTCAAGGTAAATATATGCAATTTGCAACAATATTATTAATTGATCATTAGCCCAAGTTAATAGGCTTTCTTTTACCAGTGAATCCTTAATGGGCAAAACATGTGGCACTTTAAACACAGTATTGCATGTTTTAATGGAAAAAAT
Source organism: Prosopis cineraria (assembly GCF_029017545.1). Classification (NCBI taxonomy): domain Eukaryota; kingdom Viridiplantae; phylum Streptophyta; class Magnoliopsida; order Fabales; family Fabaceae; genus Prosopis; species Prosopis cineraria. Next base: position 2,726,916 of record NW_026555335.1, read on the forward strand.
AGAGGTATAACTTATTTCACATTATTAGTCAATGTTAATGTCTATTAATCCAGAGGTGACATTGCAACCATTTTGATGCTTAAAAAACGACATTTGTTTCATAAATAGTGTAAGATGACCAATCATCCTAACTTCTTGATTCTAAAGGCAAAATTGCCCTTGAAAACCTTACATGAATATGAGAATAATTGTTTGTAATAGATTTTTTATTTTTTTTGGGATTCGTTGGGTTTGAAAACGGGTATGAATTTCAAAATAATTCAAAAAAGATGATTTTATTGCTTGCAAATTTTTAAATAAAAATGGGTGGACTTCTTTAATTTGAATTTTAACCACCTTTTTAATTTGAATTGTTAGGCACTTTTTAGAATTATTAATAATTAAAAACATTTACGACAAGGAAGTGTTCATGGAGAAAACTATCCCCCAACATACAAATCATTTACTAGGAATTTATCCAAACTTTCTCATTTCAAGTTAAAGGAAAGAAACAAAAGTTTTGGTCGCTTTTGATTTCAAGTCGAAGTGGATAGCTTGGGCTAGGCGCATCAAGAACCGCGGATCTCAAGTGAATCTAACTTCTCAATCGCGTGAGTCTCTATAATGAATTTCCTAGAAGCAAATGATAAGCGAGAATGGGAAAGGAGATGCAGAGCTTTATGAATGGATAATAGTATCAGAGAGAACTGAAAATAATGATAACGTTTTAGAAAACAAAATATAGCGAGATAATGAAGTGGACGGCAAGGGTTGGGGGTGTATGAGTGCTTTATTTAGAGAGCGATTGGCTGTCATGAGCGTACAAGTATCCAGGAGTCCCCACTACATCTCTTTTTAATTTTGGGCAACAGGGGGATATTTATTCACACTAGGTGGGTAAAAACAATACAACGTTAGACTAAGATCTGGAAAGGAAAAAAACAATAGTACAACAAAGAAAAAACAAAGAGCAAACCAAACCATGACCTACCTTATATTAGATCCTAGGTTTGGGATATGGTCTCTAGCATGGATAATGTAGGTGACAGGGGATTGGTGAAGATACGCTTGTTCCTGGCATCACATAGTTCCTAACACATTAAGCCAAAGCTCAGCTTCCATTCAAGTGAATGGGGAGCAAGAAATGAATATTTTTCGAGAGCCACTTGTCAAAGTGGAATGAGGGAAAAGTGGAAATACTTCTGTTAGGAATGATTTGATCCCACATGAGTTGACCAAAACTACATTCCCTTAAAACATGGTTCAGGTCCTCAGAAGCTCTCTCACAAAAGCTGCAAGTATCATGTGATGCGAGATGCCTTCAAACTCGTTCTCTATTAGTTAGTAATCTATTCTTCAATGCAAGCCGTAAGAAAGATCTCACACGTTGTGGTCCTGGGCAACTTCAAATTGATTTCCATCTCTTTTCTTTTAGGTTCCACCCTTGGCAAGAGCCTCATTCATTAATCCCATCGAGAATTCTCCGTTGTTCATCAAGTTTCAATAGTATGAAGCAGGACCATCAGTGGGGAAGAATGGTGCTGTCTTGGCAATAGCTAGGCAAATTATCGTGTGGTAAGAGATAACTAAAAAGCTGCCAATCCCGACATTTGTAGGTAGTCACAAATTGTGCAACAAGTTTTGTAAGATCAGTACCAGTTATAGGGGTGAATGATAGATTCTTTGAAGGCCCCAACTCATCAACCCTATAGTCTTCCCAAAATTTCAGAGGTGCCGTCACCAAGGTTCCATTTAATTCCCATGTTAGCTTCATCCCATAGTCTTGCAAGATTTCTCCATAGGTGAGATGCAGGCTTTTTTAAGCCATCCATACTTGTCTCTTAGCACTTGGACCCATAGGGTGTTTGGTTTGGAGTAAAATCTATAAATGAGTTTGGCAAGAAAAGCATCAATATGGACCCATAGGCTCAGTGGTACCAGACTTAGCCTCAACTTCGTTAAGGTGGTAGAGGTTGGAGGTTCGAGTCTGGGGAGGTTCCAAAAGACCCCCGTGAGGGTGGGGTGAGGAATAACCACTGTACCACCAGTGGGAAAGCCGGCAATCATGTGGTGACATGTGTGTTGTCCAGCGCCTGGGAAAAGACCCTGGAGAGGCAGTGGTGACCCAAGAGGGCTGTTACAGTGATCGCCCGTGCTCCCCCAAACAAAGTCTTGGATGAGTTTCTCAGTTTACTCAATATCACTATTCTCAGTATTACTATGAGGCAATTAATTTGATTGCATCGTGTAAAAAGGCAAAGTAGTTAACAGAGATTTAGTAATTGTGATATGGTCAGCAAGAGATAGGAATCGTGCCTTCCAATTTGCAAGTTTCTTGCGCACATTATCTTCGATGAAACTGTAGGTAGATTTGGTCACACGTGTACGGAGCAATGGAACCCCCAAATAATGTCAAGATTATTTGTTTTTTGAAAGCCAAGCTTATTATAGATATTGATTTCATCAGATTGAAGGACATTGTTGGAAAAGTATACTCTTAACTTTGACTTGCTGACAAGTTGGCCAGAGGACTCATAAAAATCATCAAGCATGCACTTAACAACAACTTATTGCTTAGATGTATCACTCCCTGCTACATCACTTGATGGCATCTTACAATTTCCCTAGCATGGCTTGCAATGTTATGAGTTCCAACCTTTGAGATCCTCACTGGTATGTCTTTAAATAAGCCATTTGGGCCATTGCTTCGCCTCCTGAGCTCTAAGTCAATCATGTTCGTGACGTGGATTGGAGTTGATCAATATGTTCAAGACTTTCATCTCTCTCTCTCTCTAGAAAACATATCTGCATATAAATTTAAGATCTTTAAGCTTGTAGAATCAATTTAAAATATATTAGGTTTTATGTGTAAATTTATTTGATATGAGGGCTTCAGATGTGGTTCTCCCCTTTGCAAATTGTTCAAGGCTATCCTTGTCAAGTATTAAACATGGATACTTTTTTCAATGAAAATTCTCACCTAAATTCTTGAGGTTATTTGTTGGTTTGTTCATAGTAGTGTGGTTTTAACCATGGTGGTAAAACTATAAGGAGTGTGGATAGTTATTTATTTCTAGAAACCAGTGGATAATTAAGATCAAAAAATTTAAAAAAGGTAGACTTAAGCCAATGTTTTCAAAACCAGATTGAACATTGAACTAAAAAAGCCAACGATTCACGGTTTGCATAGTCCAACTGGGTTGGACCAATGATTGAACTAGTAACATAATAATTAAATTTTAAAAATTATATATCTATATAATCTTATTAATTAAATTCCATAAATAAAAAAAAGTTACTTCAATTCTTATAGCAAATACTCAATGAATATACATACATATATATTATATCGAAGAAGGAAGCAAGAAAAATAATTGGTTTGATTGACTATCTATGTGCACCCATATTTAGAATAATGGAACAAAGCTTTAATTCAATTCAAGTAAGAAATGATCGATTCCAAGGAAAAAATAGAGGAGGTGTGTTTCCCCTCACTTCACACTAACATCATCTCTACAAATACTGCCAACTTCTCTTTCTCTTATGCACACAGAATCTTCCTTCATGCCCCTCTCTCTTTCACATTCTTCTTAATTTTGCCAATCTTCATATCTATTGTTTGCCATTTCATATACACAAAATCTTCATATTTAAGGAATTCAAAATTTGAAATGCATAAAACTTACTTAAATGATGAAGTAGACAGATGAAGAAGAAGATCAAAAGATTCTGAATCTAAACTCAAAACGATCTGGGAGGATGCAAAAAAACGATGAGAACTCAGAAGGGGATGCCTTGCCTTAACACTCTCTGAATCTGTGTTCATTGTTCAGTGCATTAATGGCTGCTTGGCTTTAACACTTGCCATGTTCAACGACGATAGATTGATGAAGATAAGGGAGATTGCATCACTCTATACACAATCACTCTGTGTTCACTCAATGCGTCTGTGTGTGTCGTGGTTTGTGCGTGCCTGGCTTCAATCAATAGGGGAGGAGGACAAAAAACATTGCCTGGCTTTTATCGATGGAGGAGGAGGAGGAAAATAGCGCTCCGTGGTCTGTGCCTACCATGGTCGATGTTGATTGATAGGGGAAGAAGAGAAAACCACGCTGCTGCACTACCAAATTCACAGAGAATGAAAGGAGAGGAGGAGCAAAGTCGAAGCTGAAGCAAAACAACACGTGTTTTCCCTCAATGTGTGTCTGTCATTTAGCAATTACCAGGGCTTCGAAAGAAAAAATTTTGAACTGTTTGGTTCCCATTTAACTATGGTCTGAAACAGCTCAACTCCTCACATAGTTTTTTCATATAGATCAAGTTGAAAACCAGACTAGCTAACAGTTGGACCAATTTGATCGTTCAGTCTGATTCAATTTTTAATTTATTGCTTACATCTTGTGAAGCTCAAATCCGATACAATAATGATAAGTTGAGCAAGTTCTTAATTTGAAAAGTTTTTCACAATAACTCATACTTTTGGGCTTGCAAGCTTGAAAGTAATTCTTTATTGAATCTTTAACTTCATAAGTGTTTGGGTTAAACATGAGATGTCGTCCAAATAGGTCACAAAACTATTTGGGCTGAGTAAATAAAGAGTTAGGCCTAATCTGAATAAAATGACTGGCCCCGAGCTCAATAGAAGGCCATGATAAAATAAACATACCGAAATCTTGCCAGTTATGAAAATTAGACCATTGGCATATAAAAACATAATTCCAAGTGATTTCGAAATCTATAGACATTATGCCCAAGTATTTCAATGAGACAGGTTAATTACCAAAAGTAGAGAACATTAAGTAAAGATCATGTTATGAGTTTCACAAGAACCCTAATTCTTCGACAAAACGTTCTAAGTTTTAAGGCTCACCAGTCACCACTCTAACATTATAAATAGAAGACAAAGACACAGAAGAAAGATAGTCAACATTCAACAAAGATCGCATTCTGCACTTTTAGTTTTTAGTTTTATCAGTTAGTTTTACTTTCAATCTAGGCTTGTAACATTTTCACATTTCAATAAAAAAAAACAACTGTTCTACCAAAGTTTTGTATATCTTTACATCCGAGTAAATTATGGTAAGAAAGCTCAGGACCTTTTTATTATAAATTAAGATTCAATATTTTTGGTATATTTGGTATTTGTTGTTCGCACACAAATAATAAGTAATTCTAATCACCCTTATAACTTGGGCCACGTCATCGTTCTCGATCATAGAAAAAATTTCAAACCTATGTAAAAAAAAGGTTGATTGCTTTGTTGAAGGTATTTTCTAGTTGCTTGGTGACTTTAATTTTTTTTTTGATAAAAAAACATCAGCTGTTGTGACTTATTAATCTTTTTTTTAACTGTTCTTTTTATTTTCTTTTAAATTATAGAACTCCTTTTTCTGCTTTGCTAATATATTCATTTCACTTTCTTTTTTCAAAAAAAAAAAAAAACAGACCGGGGTGGCATGGCCTTGCCAACTTGAAAAAAAAAAAAAAAAAAAAAAAACCCGAATAGTCAATACTATCCGAGAGGGGAGGGGGAGAGGAGAAAAAAGAAAAAGCAAAAAGAAAAGGAGAAAGAGAAAAGCCCTCTGAATGTGAAGAGATGCATTCCGTCCGAGAGCTTCAGTTTTTCGACGGCTAATGGCACCGCATGGTCCCCTCATCGAAGACTCAACGCTGGAGGAGAAGAGATTGTGCGGCGCTCCATAGGTTTGAAACCCGCTGTCAGGAATTTGTTGTTATTGACATCCTTTTCTGGCGGTCATCGTTTAGCTTGAAGCACTGAACCTCAGAATGGTGAGAGCTCCTTCGTCTATCATAAGCTTCATCCGCCATAGCTCTGCTGGTGCTCGCCTGGATCCAGCTGGCCAATTGCGAAATCTCGCCACTGAGAGCAAAGACGGGGATTGTGGTGGGAATTATAGGGACGTCATCCATGAAATTTGTTTGATTACTCGAAGAAGGCCCAGATGGGAGCACACTCTTCTCTCCGAATTCCCTTCTTTAAATTTCTCCGATCCCTGTCTTTTCCAGGCATATTTAAAGCACCAGAATAATGCCTTTCTCTCCCTGCGTTTCTTCAACTGGCTTTGCTCTCATGGTGGTTTCTCGCCCGACCAATCATCTTGTAATGCCCTTTTTGATGTCCTTGTGGACGCTAAGGCATGCAACGCAGCAAAATCCTTACTTGACTGTGCTGGATTTACTCCCGAGCCTTCATCTTTGGAGTGTTACATCCGACGTCTTAGCCGTGGTGGAATGGTCGAGGAGGCAGTTAACATATTTGGGAAGTTGAAAAATGTTGGATTTTGCCCATCCGTTGCAACTTGGAATGCATCTCTATCTGCTTGTTTAAAGGCTGGGAGGACTGATTTAGTTTGGACACTGTATGAACAGATGATGGTTTCCGATGTTATTGCAAACATTGATGTTGAAACTATTGGTTATCTAATTCAAGCCTATTGCGATGATAACAAAGTTTCTGAAGGCTATCAACTTCTTCGACAGATTCTGGAAGATGGGTTGTGCCCTGACAATGTTGTTTTCAACACACTTATATCTGGGTTCTGTAAGGATGAGCAGCATGCCCGAGTATCTGAACTTCTACACATTATGATTGCAAAAGGGCGTAGTCCTGATATCTTTACGTACCAGGAAATCATAAATGGACTATTGAAGGGAAGAAAGAACATTGAAGGTTTCCGGATTTTTAATGATCTCAAGGACAGAGGGTACTTCCCTGATAGGGTCATGTACACAACAATAATTAAAGGCCTTTGTGACATGGGATGGCTTGGAGAGGCCAGGAAGCTGTGGTTTGAGATGATTCGAAAGGGACTTCTTCCAAATGAATATACCTATAGTGTAATGATAAATAAGTATTGTCGAATTGGCGATTTTGATGAGGCCAGAAAGCTCTACAAGGAGATGTGTGATAAAGGTTATGAAGAAACCACAGTAACCTGCAACACAATGATTTCGGGCTTGTGTTTTCATGGAAGGACAGATGAAGCTCAGAGATTGTTTGAAGAAATGTCTCAGAAGGGCATTGTTTGTGATATTATCACATACAACTCTCTCATTAGTGGCCTTTTCAAGAAAGGGAAGCTAGCTGAGGCTAAACAACTATTTAACGAACTCTTGGCAAAGGGCCTAGAGCCGTCAACTTCCTCTATTACCACCCTAATCAAACGACTTTGTGAAGTTGGAGACACCCAGGAGGCAATAAGGTTTTGGAAAGATATGGTTTGCAGAAATTGGGAACCTACGGTCAGTACATATGATTATATTGTAACTGGATTATGTGAACAGGGATATTTTACGGAAGCTATGGAATGGTTGTTAGAGATGCTGAATAGGAAGCTGAAACCACAGAAGCAGACTTTTGAAATCCTGATTCAATGTCTTTTAAAGAAAGATAAGTTAGATAACGTCTTTGTTGTTTTAGATCAAACGCTTACAATAGGATATACACTACAAAAAAACATGATAGAGTCTTTAGTGCGGAAATTTGGCGGGAAAAACTTCAATTTTGCTGAAACATGTTTGGAGAGGATCTTAGACAGAAATTTATAGATCTGGCATTTTTGTGTTATAATCATCTTGAAACTTCCCCCTGTGCATTTGTTTAGTTTATCATGAAATAGTGATTAGTACTGCTGGAAGGAGAAATTGCTTTTGTAATAAGAATTAGACTTCCTTGTAAAAGTTTATTCTGTCCTTTTTCCTCCCCCATTTTTTTTATTTTTTTCAACGCTTTAATTCTGTGTTCAAAATGCTGAGCAGAGCCCTTGGTCTTGTGTATCATGAGTTCTTTTCTTTTTTCCTATAATAAATCGTTTGTCATAAGCATCTAATTTTTATTTCATGTGTGTTTAAACTAGACCAATCTACTGCTATGCTGGACATAAGTCTGATGTGAATCTAGCAATTTGAGAGTTTTTGAATTTTGGGTTTTCTTTACTTTAGTCCTTTCTTTCTCTGTTTGTTCTTTCTACTTTTATTAAGTGCTTGGTCCAGTTGGCCAACAGAGCATATGGCCTTGGAAAGTTAGTGAATTTTCAGTTTAGGCAACCATTGATACTAGATTTATTGCCAGGGAAAACAATTGTGCGAATTATGAAAGAGTGTTTGCTTGTTTCTGTGCTATAACTCCATTTACCTTTGAAAAGGTTATGCATTAGAGTTGATCTTTTTCTCATAACATTTTGTTTCTGAGGACCCAATAATTTTATCATGCATGGCAGTTTCTTTGTATGGCACTATTGAGTACTCAATTGAAAAATGACTTGCTAGATTGCTCTGTCGGCCTACTGGATTGGAGGTCCATTTCTACTCTCTCCCTTCATTTGCCTGCAACTTCACGTGCATATTTGGGTGAACATATTGATGAATGAAATATAGGTAGGATTTAGCAATTAGTGTGGTCAATAATATAACTACTTTTTGGTGGCTTCTTGAGATTTGAAGACCAGATATTTCTTGATCGTTTGACAGCGTTAGTCCTTATGAAGTTAAAGAGGCAAATGTGATGAAATTCGTATATTAGCTTCCATGAGGAATGATTACAGTGAGTCTAATCAGTGTAATTAGAGCCGGTAATTTGTGCCGAGTCCGACGGGCCAGTCCGAACCCGCCCGAAAATTTTAGGGTTAAGCCCGAAAAAAAATTATTTTTTTATTGTTAGGCCCGAGGAAATTCGGGCCAAGCCCGATCGGGTTCGGGCTTGGCCCGAATACCCGAATAAAAAAATAATTTTTTAAAAAAATATATAAAATATGATAAATATTAATTAATTTTTCAAATTTTATATCATTTTATATCAAAATACTATATATATAAGTGTTTTAATGTAGTTATTTTTTTAAAAAAAATTATTGTTATATTTCATATTTTTATTATTTTTAATCAATAAAATATCTTAAAATAATATTGAAAATATATTTAATATTGATTTTAATATTTTAAGACCCAGTTTTTGTTAAAAAAATTTTGAGTCCTATAAATCATTTGCATGTAAAAAAATAATTTTATATTTTTTATAAATTAAGAGAATTAATTTTAAAGTAAAAATAAAATTGAAAATAATTTTAAAAATAAAATTTAGGCATGTACGAATTTCTGACTCTACTACTAGATAAACATAATAAATAGAATAATATTCTTGAATAATTACTTGGTTATTGTCCATGCTAGATTTGGTTAAAAATTAAGAGTAAACTAGAGTAAGAATTCCTTTTATATAAGAGTTAAACAATATAAAAAGTTAAAGAAAAATGATTTCAAAAAAAATAATATTTTACTCATAATTAAATAATTTTTTATATAATATAATGATGGCAATTTTTTTATATTCATAAAAATGAAAAGTATAATTTACCTAAAAGTTATTTAAAACTTTGAACTAATCGAAATAATAATTTTAAGTTAGTAGTCTAACTATGATTGAATTGGGATCAGCTTAATCATAATTAAAATAATTTAATTTAATTAAAATATATAAAATATTTATATATGACTATGATAAGAGCAATATTTAAATAATTAAGATATTAATTTACAAGTAAAGGAAACATTCATGAATAAATTATACATAATATAACAAAATAATAACAGAGCTACTTAAATGCAAAGTTGATAAATTATTTTTTATTTTATTCTTTTAAAATTAAGATAATATTTTACGATTAATAGAATTATTTAAAAATTAAAATTGGTTCAAAAAATACAGAAAAAATCTTTTTAAAAAGTTTTGGGTATCCGGGCCAGCCCGAATAAGCCCGAAGCCCGAAGGTGTTAAGGTCGGGCTTGGCTATATGGGCTTTTAGAAGGGGTAGGATGCTTTAAGCCCGATCCGAGTAAGCCGGCCTGAATTGAGCCCGACCCGAATAAGCCCGGTCCGCCTGAATTACCGGCTCTAAGTGTAATGTGATACGGGTGCAAATGGACAAAGATAAACAGTAACACGGAGTCCTAGAAGACTATTCAAGAATTGTGGCCTGAACACATATATGTTGGATAATTGGCCATATTAGGTTTATTTGTTGGGCTTTAATAATACTGGGCTGAGAGGACATGTTAACAGTCGTCAGCATCCGAACTGAGATTTTGGGTTATAATTTCCTGATTTTATGGATTGATTTCATTTCATAAGACGTTGATAGTTGTTTACCAATTATTTGTGATGAAACTGAAATGGCTGAACTGATATTTGGAATATAACGGGGTTCTTGCAATATGCAGCTGCAGGTAGGGGGCTTCTAGGTCATGTCATACTGGTTCCCTTGATATGAATCATGGCTGGGTTTTAAATTTCATGCTTGTACTTTGGTCAATATGAAAATAATGTAAGATAGGCTGTGCTTGTGATAAGAGCTACTCGAAATAGTAGTTGCTGGGGATTGCAGTAAGGCAGTAAGCTTTGCTTGGTTCTCAGCTCCTCTCTCTCTCCCTCTTTCCCTCCTGTCTTTTTTTTTTCTTTTATAATTTTATAGGATCAAAGATCTCCTTATGTTGGCTGTCCGTCAGCAACTAAAAAAACGCAAGAGATAGTTTGACATAATATTTCTCTCTCTTTTCTGTGCCAATGATATAATATTTTTTTCTATGCTTTTAAGTAGGAAAAAAAAAAAAAGTCAGTTTTCAAAACCAATTGGAATTGGATTTAGTTGAAGCTAGTTTCTTACAACTTGATGGGATCAATGTCTGAATTTTTTATGGAGAAAGGTGCTTACATTTAATCTTTGACTACTTTAAATAGAATTATCTTCAGGAAGAGGATATATACCAGCAATAAAAAAATCATAAGCGAAGCACATTTTTTTCAGCTTCCAATAAATGATTTAATAATAAAAACTCTTTAAAGCAATAGGACACTGAACAAAGTAGGTCATTGGTCATCATAGTTGGGCAGTAGCTACATGGAGAATTAATTATTGCCATTTGTTGTCTGAAGCTAAGAGCGAAAGCCAATGCGATGAATGCGGATCGGCATTGTTAATTTAAAGATTGAAAAATAATGTTTGATAGACAAGCTCGCAACAAGTCACTTGCAAAGCAAGAACCAAATCAATCAAGGTATTAACTTAAAGAGTTTTAAATTAAAATCACAATCAAACAGT